>NC_138906.1:136516115-136578615 GCF_965231255.1 Vanellus vanellus | reverse complement strand
ATTAATCATAGATAACAATGGGGTAGATGCGTGCCAGTTCCAAATTCCCACTTAAACTCCCTGCCCCTTCCATCCCTGTCTTTTTCCTGACTCTGAACGCTTTCATATTTCAACCCTCCACCCCTTTTCTTGTCCCATCAAACCTCTTAACAATGTCTGCACTCTCTCCCTAATGTCTTCTGACTCTGGTGAAAAGTGCTTCCCAACGCAACTGACAATCCAGGTCTGACAGACTAAGGAGCCCCTGGTGGCGAACTACAAGTGCTTACCAGCACGGAAAGCTGTCTGAGCAGCAGCACACTTGACTCTGGAGACGGCACAGTTTCCAGCTGAGCTACCAGCTTTACTGCAAAGCCTTCTCTTGATGGCAAACTATCTGTAGAGTTCATCGCTAAAAAATATTGGGATGTTGAACTGTTCCTGGTCAGACATCATGGCGATGCGGAGAGTGAGGAAACAGAGATACTCCAGAATGAGTGTCAGGAGGGAATGGCATCTGCAGACCCATTCCACCTGGGAGAATGAGAGAGAGAATGATTTCTCCTATTTCCTCCACAACTGCTTTTCCACCCAAAGTCTACTGTAACCTGCAGTCTATGCTGCAGAACTATGCAACAGAAATGTGCAGTGAACTTGCTTGTGTGGGCATCTGTGCATTTGTGTAACAGATACCATCTTGGATAACTCACTGTAGATTACACCAGGCACCTCCAGAGCTAACAGCATGAGCTACTACAGCTTGAGAAAACAAACCAGTCCCCTGTAGCTGTGGCTATAACAGACATATATTTCCTGTGGATCCAGCACAGAGGGGGACCTGTAGCACATACTCGTCACTAGTTTATACATGCACATTCATGCATGACATCTTTGTACTTATTGGAATGGGATTCTTTACTTAGTAAAGTCCAAGAAAAGACAAATCAAAAACTTAAATAGAATAACATTTACAAAAAGATAAGGCTACTAACATTACTGAGGTTTCTAAAGAGGAAGTAGGAAATCTGGGTGTAAGAATCAGACTGTAATAACAGAAAACTACAGTCATTCTTTGAAGCAGAATTTTCCAATATGAGGTGCACTTTTTGAAAGGTGTTGAGCATAGACACAGGCCAACATTCGTCAGGAAAGGAGATATAGTTGCGGAAAAAAAAAATGAAACAAACCAGAAAACACAGCTTATATGTGACTTCCATATGAATGTCTGCCTGAATTCGTTGACAGCCTGAATGTATGAAGCGTACCATTTCTTTGATTAGTTTCTAGAGCAAATATTCACAGCAATATCATCATAGCAATCATCTATAGCTTTTAGATATTGTCTTCATATTTTTTTCTTTAAAATATGAGCAAATGTTCAATTTGGAGGCCATGTAATATGCATTATTGTCTTGGCTTTTAACTGTCTAGGTAAAAGAAATTTCAACAATATTAGAGGAATTTTTTGTTTGTCTTGGCCTCTGATTAGTGTTGATTTGTTGAAAAAGGAGAACTGCTGTTTTGGATAAATGTTTTAATGTTGGCCTGAAAGAATGGCCTACTGTCTGCAACCATTATTTTGCAGAGTCGGTGTACATGCAAAATAATACTGAATCACTTAACTCCACACCTCTGATTTCTTTTAACTGGGAATTTGGATGATAACGTTCTGAATACTTGTTATTTCCTGGAGTGGAGCTGAGCTCTCAAGTAGAGAAGAAAAAATGCTATTCTTTTGTGTTATTAGTCCTGTTAAATCACACAGGACCATAGCTGAAACACTAGAAGAAAATGAAGACAAATACTTTTAAAATATGCCCAAACTGAAATGTTTCTCCCCCCCCCCCCCCTTTTTTTTTTAACAATATTTATAATCCAATATGACCCTAATGTGAGGAGTTCAAATGTAACAGGAAATGCACCCACTGTCTTAAATATAGTTGTTGGGAAGTTTACTTGAGTCAAGTCAAGCTATCAATTGTAACAGAAGCATCCCTAAGAAATGAACATTAGCTTTCCATGAAGAAAATTATAAGGCATAATAAACCAGTTCAGTTTTTAACTGGCCACTCAACTGGAAAACCAATGTGACGTGCTATTCACCCCAATGACAGTGTTACCACATGACATGAAGCACCTTAACACTTTCACTTCGTTTATATAATCAATATCCACTCTGTACCATTTTCATAGACTATTCCTTAAAATCTTCTATAAAAGCAGTGATTTATTAGTACTTTCAAGATATTTTATTTACTAAGGACTAGATCATCCATTTAGCCACCATCCTGAACAGCATGCAAAACAGAGCACTGTATATGTATACACACGAGAAAAAGTTCCAGATCAGAATTATGCCCTGAATTATAAATTTAGATTAAAGACATATAAAAATCTCTTGAAAACAGATGTGATTTGCTTACAGTTTTTGAGGACTCTGCTCTGTTTATTGCAGAATGCATCTGGAATATATTAGTCATGAAATTAGCTCCTAGTATTCAAGGAGTTTGCCTAGTAGATGATATCTGAAGTTAAAATCTCCAATTTTTGGCCAGTTATCTGCAGGTGAGCACAAATAAACTGTATTTTTATCTAACATGGCACATTTAAAGATTACGGTATCTAGACACTGTTGCAGTTTTGTGATTGTGTTCCAGTGGCTGTCTTGCAGTGTGGTTTGTTTTTATACGGTAGGTATTGCCATACCTGAAAGAAAAAATGGTTCCGTTCTGAAAGATGCTAAAATGCCCTTGGCTTTCTCTAATTTCAGCAAGGATAATAACAGTGGGAATAATTCAGTGGGGAACTAGAACTGGGACATTACTAAGCGTTGAAATAGCTATGTTCTTTATCACAGATAAAGTTCTGCAGCTTCATTTGCAAGAGTAGTGGACTCCAACACAAACCGAGGACACTCAATCCACTACCTGTATTCTTGTTGATTTTTAACTTTAATTTTTGGCAGCATTAAAAATAATCAGGAACTTATCATGGAAATAATGACAGTTGACAAGAACTCATAATCCTTTGGAAGCCAGAAATTCATCAAAATAGGTTTTAGCACGAAGAGCACAATATTTTTTGTATGAATAAATAAAATTTCTTGTAAAGACACAAGAGATTATTCTATTTTACATGCTACAAGTAAAACTGTCCTCACAAAATTGTAATCTTACACAATTTATGGTAGTTTCCCATAAATTACATGAGTATATTGGAAGCTTGTTAATATTTAAAAGTCTTTTACTTTTTCAACTCTCAAATAAGTATTAGAGTAAATAATTTCCAGTCTTCATCTGACATGACATCTAACCAATACAGGCATCACAAAATAAATAATTTATGAAAAATATTTATTTAAAGAGCAGTAATTTACCTTGCATTTACCATATGCCATTCATCCAAGTATCAATATAAAATATTCATTAGAGAAACTCATTAAAACAAACTTCTATACAATGAGGTGACGGGCCGACAAAAAACATCAATCATCACAGGGGTTTAAGTTGTTATTAGTCCATATACATAAACTAATATTTCAAAGTAAAAAATTATGAATATTTTTACATTTACCCCGGAATCACCAGGGCTACATTCAAGCTCTTTCTTCACCTGTTTCATAAGGCCCAAGTGGTCTGTGACAGAACACAGAGATCTAATTTATTAATGATGAATAAATCTGATGTAATAATTAATGGGAAATCTATAGCTAATCTTAATGGAAGAATAGATAGCTATGTAATCATATTTAAGTTTGGCATAAAAGATCTTAGTACAGGCATTGCAAGCAGGGCAATTACTTGTGAATGTATGCAACTTGTGAATAATGCAAGCGTTAAAATAGTGCAAGACTCCCCACACCCAAAGGTAAGGAATCTCTTATAGTTCATGCAACGCTGTTTATAAACTCTACCTTAGATTAGTGAGATGATATATATGTGGGTATACATCAGGAAGAGTATATGCTATCAATATCCTCCAATCAAAAATAACTATCATGTGGGAAAATTCTTTTAGATAAGCAAATAACATGATTTCAGGCCTAAATTCAGAAAATGTAGCATGTCACATCCATACATTTATGGGATTCACCTACAAAACTGTGCACCTTGCTCCCATATATAGATTCTTCCACATTAGGAAGTTCTGTTAAATATCTGCTTCACATAGACTGAATTTCTATTACGCTGTTGATCTGTGATTAAATGTTCTAATAAAATTAACTGGCTTTGCTACAAACAGAACATCTGGAGCAATGTTTAATCTCATGTCAAACATATTCAGGAAACACCTGTCTAGGTGAAGTAATTTTTAAAAAAATGACATTAATCCATCTGTTGTGGAAATGCATGTCACAGTTGTCACATTAAAAAGCAATATCAACAAACACGGAAACCTTAAATTACTTTGGAAAGTAAGTCTTCTAAAATTAACAAAAAATTCATTAATCCAAATGTTACCATGTCAGTTTGATTTCATACTGAATAAGATCTCCCTTTTCTCTTCAGATCAAAAATGTCTTTCAATTATTGCACGGTAAAACTTCCAGATGTGAAATTAAGCTACATAATTAGAAGATTAAAAATATCATTGTGACTCTCCCCAAGCACCTGTACAAAATAGTGCCTTAAAAGACTCCTAAGATAAATAAAATCTATTGTATATAAAAGGAAAAAACACAGAAACAAAGTTAGATATAGCTGGTATTTAGAATTGGGACCCTCACAAGTTCATACAAGACACAGTGAGTAGGATAGTATGTTTGTTCAGAAGGGTAAAAAATTCTTACGATATATGACAGAAAAGTTCTTATTTTGTGGGATTTTTCCAGCATTTATTTTCTGGAAGATATTAGTACAATGTGTATTATATATTTTTAAATACTTGTTTGGAAGGCAAGACCAAAAGAAACAAAAAAGAAACAATTCCAATACCTGAGAAGGATATGTGGCCGTTATGGCAGAGTTCGTCTGCCATACATTTCTCTGTGATGTTACTAACTTTCAATTAACTTTCCACCTAAAAAAAGTCTTTCAAGGCTACAAGCAAGGCTGCTTCCTCAGTTGAGGTAAATTTATTAAAGCAATAAAAAGAAAAAAAAAAAGATTAAAAAAAAGTGAGAGATTCCTGCTTCAAGGAATATTATGATAGGGGTTATAAAGAAACTTCGTATGATCAAAGTTTAATAATTTTACATCACAGGGTCTTAAAATGTCTCATCTGGTACTGTCCAGTGTTAGAGACAAAACAAGTGACCAGCTAAAAGTTTATTTGGCCTCTTTACCCATGTGTATGTTGTTCTGCTTCCCATTTCATCTGTTTTTGATCACAGATAATATTAGGTGCTGTTATGTTGAATCATTTCTACTGCATTTAAAAACAAAATGTTTTGTACATTCGGAATTACACAGTCGTCTGATGGGATGGCCCTTTGAGATGGGTTAACAAGAAAATTCATCAGGAAATGTACAAACAAAACACAAATGTTTCTCTGAGTACCCTCAAAGTACTCTGGAAGTGATTTTGGGACTGAAATTTCTAGATC
Source organism: Vanellus vanellus (assembly GCF_965231255.1). Lineage (NCBI taxonomy): Eukaryota > Metazoa > Chordata > Aves > Charadriiformes > Charadriidae > Vanellus > Vanellus vanellus. The sequence continues at coordinate 136,573,091 of NC_138906.1, read as the reverse complement.
TTCCTATATCATTACCAGCAATGTGAGGACAAGAGAATGGGGAAGGGTTTGTGAGGGTCTACTTGGACAGCCAAAGTCATGTTGAGAGCTACAAAGGCAAAAGTAGGAATAAGAAGACAAATAACTATAGCAATCTCTGCTTCATGTCAAGGGGTCTCAGAAGAGACCATGGGGCTTATGCCTTACATGCTCCTGTTTGCAGGAGGGTGAGAGAGCTCCTTGATCTTGTGAGGGACAAGCAGAAAATCATGCTGGAAGCATCAGAGGAGTCAGCAGTACCATATGTGCTGGACTTCCACAAGAGAGTAAGTGGGTTTATGGCCTTAGCGCACCATAATAACCTTGCTGAAACACAGCAAAAGCAGAAAATCTGGTATGATTGACAAGTTAAGGCTTAGACATATGAGGTGGGGCAAAAGGTCATAGTTCTGATCCCAGCTTGGCAGGAAAACTGTAAACAGACTAGGAGGGACCATTTAACAGCATTAGACAGGTCAACAATATTATCTACATCATACAGCTTCTAGAGAGATAGCGGAAGCACAGAGTCTACAGCTTTAAGACTAGTAAGCTCTAGCCAGGACAGGAATTTCTTCACTATATGAGGGCACAGTGTGAAATGGAGGTAAAACTCATAATGGATTTAATAGGGAAAGCAAAATAATACTGTGGTAGAGGGAATGATTTCCCCACTTCAAGGGAGTTCAGAGGTCAGTGGTGCCAAGTTCTGTCACTGATGTGCTCCAGACAAGCTGAGGCAGAACTCAGCAGTAAAGCCTTGGGTGAGGCTTGACTCTTCAGAGGTACAATTAGAAAGGTGTAACAGTTATATGAAAGGGAGGCACTGTGTAGCTACATCTTATGGGCCAAACCTAATGTCCTAACCATTTTTGACTTCTCATAGGTGTTTTCTGACAGCATTTACAGCTATTTGCTTTGCTGTAGCAAGGCTATTTGGAATAGGGACTCAGGAGTGTGAAGAGTAGTGCACAGCTATTGGGGCTCTCCCTTGCTGCAGGCAACACCACTTCCCAGAAAGAGTTGGAGACTATAGAATCATAGAATCATTTAGGCTGGAAAAGACTTTTAACATCATTGAATCCAACTGTTAATGTAACACTGCCTTGTCCACCACTAAACCACGTCCCTAAGGGCCACATCTTTAAAATACCTCTGGGGATGGTGGCTCAATCACTTCCCTGGGAAGCCTGTTCCAGAGCTTGACAACCCTTTTGGTGAAAAAATTGTTCCTTATATCCAACCTAAACCTCCAATGGCACAACCTGAGGCCGTTTCCTCTCATCCTATCACTTGTTACTTGCGAGAAGAGGCCAACCCCCACCTGGCTACAACCTCCTTTCAGGTAGCTGTAGAGACCAATAAGGTCTCCCCTCAGCCTCCTTTTCTCCAGGCTAAATGGCCCCAGTTCCCTCAGCTTCTGCTCATAACACCTGTGTTGTGGACCCTTCACCAGCTTTGTTGACCTTGTCTGGATACGCTCCAGCACCTTAAGGTCTTTCATGTAGTGAGGGGCCCAAAACCCACAGGAGGCTGTCACAAAGCCTTTTTGGATAAAGAAAGTGGGGTAATCTGGCTACACATCTGATCAGAGGGCAAATCCTCAGTCAGGCACCAAGGCTTACAGCGCAGGGCCGGGTTCCTTCTGTCTCTCAGGTTTGCCAAAGCCCATGCTCAAGTGCAAACATACCGTGCCCAATTCATTTCAATTCCAGGTTGATTGGCACTCAAGAGCAGGTTTAAACTTCTCTGTGTGTGTGTATATATATACATATACATACATATGCGGGGTATATTACATATATCCATACATACCCATACATAAGTAATATACCCTGAGATACATTGGCTCAACCAAATGAAACTTTTAGTATTAGAAACAGGACCTTGAAACAGGACCTCAGCAGTGGAAAGACAAACATCAACTAATGTAAAGATCTTTTCAGTCTCATATAATTCATAAGCTGCTGAAGAAGAGTCATTGAGAATTTCTTTGTGTCTCCCTGTCAGACCAAGATCACACAGTTTAGTTTAGATAAAGGCACGGACCAGTGTGACTTGCTGCAATTCTGAGCAGAAAATGTATTGCTTCTTGAACGTGAAAGTGGAAAAAAGGATTTGTATCACCTTTGTGCTATATATATCTTAAATATATGTATGAATCATTGAGAAATTCAGTCTTCTGCCTGTGTCTGCCCCCAAGACGGAACTGGTGATATCAACATTCTGTTTCTGAATTTTAGCTGTTTTGCCTTTATCCCCACAAGCTCTATGCTGAGAACTAGAGTTTAACATCATCAATGGATTATGAATTAAGAAATAATTGTTAAAAAAGAAAAAAAAAATTCAGTTTCTTAGCTGATAAAAAATGAGACCTCATGACTGATGTCATGACATTAGCTTCAAAAGCAAAGGAGGAGAGAGACTTTTTCTGATAACTGACCTTTCTCAGACGTGCAGAGTAAGCTCTGTATTTGTGATGCCTGTATCTAATGCGGCACTAAACTCAGTACCTTTCAGAAGCCTGAGTTCATGAAAGCAGTTCTATGTATCGTCCATGTCTGAAATAGACTGTAATGAGTCTGCAAATAAGGAATATTTCCTTGAAAATAATACGTTTCATTAACTACACACAAATATTTATGTTTTTCTTGAATAAGGGTGTTGTATGAGGACAAAGTTACAGTCTTTGGCCTACATCATGTTCTAAAGAGTTTATCAAGTTATAAGGACCTTTCATTCTCTCCTGAACTTTTTTATTTGTAGAATCCATAACTTCTTGCATAAGACTGTGGTTTCAATCAATTCTTCTATGTCTGCCTCCTTCAAACACAATGTTACAAAAGGCATAATGCTTTTATTAAATGTGCATTCAAATCTCTTCTCACAGTTTAGATCTCTTCACAAAAGATTAATATATAAGAACAATTTTTAGCCATTCCTTAATTCTATAAGGAATCTATAACAAATGTTCTTTCAAGAGATGATGTCTGCTGTCATTCTACTGTCATGAATAAATTAAATAAAGCCTCATTTATCTAGTAGTTTAAGTTCCTTCTTTCCTAACAGCCATTAATAATGTTGGGAAAGATTCACGAGATGCAAAAATAACTTTAACCTGATGGAAACGATTTTTTTAACTGTAAGAAACATCTTCACATATGAAGACAGAGTTGAATATTTACACAGGTCTTTCAGATTCTGCCACTGCAGCAGTACAACCAATCACTGTGCTAACAGTGATGGCTTTGATGACCCTGTTTGTTTCTTCCTACAAGCGCATCCTTAAAGTGCTGTCTTTTTGATGCAACACAGTTATAGACAGTCAGTGATCAGCACCAGATAAGGCTAGAGGATGTGAAGGAAGGTTATAACATGGTCCAAGAATATACCCAGGCAAGACAGGACTTAACCATCTGCAGCTATGAGCTGCTTTTCTTTCTTGCAAGACCACAGTCCAGCTGAGACAGCCACTAATCAAGTCAATATAACGCTAATCCCACAGCTGCAGACTACTCCCCAGAAGAAGATCCAGCTCTCACCATTTGGCAATAAGGTGACTGTGAGCCAGTTCAGTAGCTTGACTGTGCATTCTTGCTATCTGAGCTAATATGGAGAAGAGCATGGCCTTCCTTGGGACCTGCTCCAAGAACTAAGCTGAGTCTCTTTGGACATCCAGTCATGAGCAGTGGCAAAACTTCAGAGAATCTGAAATGCTAATGATGGAAGAGAAGTCAAGGGCATAGGCAGGAAACATTCCTCAGGTTGGACCTTACTCACTGTCTCATCTTAGCATTTTCATTCCTCACAGACTTCTAGAGTAGTTATGTGCCTTCTGGCTTCCCATACCACGCTTGTGACCTATGCAAGTGACTCCAGTCACACAGGCAAAATATATCTGCCCGGAGACTCATGTTGATTTTCCGTTCTGTCAGTGCCCATGGGCTAGGAGTGCTCATTTAATCCTAAACGTTCTTCACAGGTGCTGCACAAACCAACAACCCAAAGTGGTTTAGGCTGTGCTCTATCTTCCTTCAATGGTTTGGCCATTGATTTCTGCCAGGCCAAGGAAGAGCTCACCTGGAACTACAACAAGTAGGTAGAGCATTAGAGGCTGTGGATAATGATGTGCGAAAAGGGAGAATGGCCCCACTGGGATGTTGCAAGGAAGCCAAGCTGTTAGCCGGAGACATATCATATGCTTTTGCTGAAGAGTGGGATCTTGAATTCCACTTGCAAAGATATTTTCAGTGTGTGCCAGACTCTTTTCATTACAATCATCTTCCTGCTTTTTCCAGGCAGATAGGGACCCAAACCCCTCCAGACCTCCAGGTAACTTGGCAAGCTCTCTGCTTCCCCGATCTGGGGATGCTAGCCAGGCAGCTATAAATATGCCGATGGGTCAATGGCAGCCCTTGCAACATCTGCAGGGAGGACTGTCCTGGGGTAATTGCTTCAGCAATAGCAGACTGGAGAGAGCAACCAAGTGCGAGGAAACACGCAACGGTACCAAAAGGAGACAGAGTACTCCAGGATTTTTCCTTGGTGTTTGTTTTCTTTTCTTTTTTCCCTTTTAGTTCTGCTAATTGTAAAGCAGGGCATCCCCTCCATATCTTTTTTCACAGCTGCCTTCAAGCACCAGACATGTACTTTTTCAATGTTTGTTTGTTGTTTTTTTTTTTTTTCTGTGTAACTTTCCCCAGAGTGTATCTTGAAGAAGACATCATGTGCACTTGGTCTGATTACCTTGTTGAGGCATTTCAAGCCTGGTACTTTGTAGCTTTGGCTTCATGCTATGCGCTGGACTAGCCTTTCCCAGGTTCTCTGACTGCACTTTTACAAATGTGTTTTGGCCTCAGAAAAAGGAAAGGGATTCATATAAATACTGTCCCTTGTTTTTCAATTTCCCAGGGGGGCAGGGTGCCTTGCAATGTCGTTTGGTTTTCAAACTCACCTCTTGTCCCTGTGAGAGATATTTGTTTATGTTTCACGTTGGCATTTTTACACTGAAAAGCAATGAAGGATGCTGCTCCTTGGGAAGGCTCTTAAATTCTTCAATCAACTAGAAAGCAGGCATGGAAATTTGGTACTTGAAAAAAATCTTTAAAACAAAAATCTGTTTCTATATTCTCTTCTTGGAAATAGCTTGCTAGCAGTCACGCAGGATTAAGGGGACCTTGGGCCAAAACAAACCAGAGAGAAACTGTTTGCAATGTGTTGGTAATGTGAATAAATGTAAAAGATTCTTCTGTAGAATCTGTCAGCTTGCAATTTTGTGACAGACCACAGAATCATTTTGGTTCCGGAACCCACATTATGATACAGAAACTGCTTTCCAACCTAAAAATAATATATTTTCAGCTAGGAATCAGCATTTCATATTTAGGCATAATATACTGTCACACTATGTGATGTTGCTAATGATGTGCTATGCAAAACTGATGAGATACTGGCTACTTGAAAAAAATGTAAAGTGACACTCTATGCACCTACCTTCAGCAGGAATAGTCCTTGTAACATATGTCATGTAGTAACAATGATACAGCCAACTGACACCAATTAAAAAGTCACAAATGGTTGCTTTTCTCTAATGTTCAAAGAGCTCAAAGAGTTTAGATGTGTACATTAAGGATCAGATGCTCGGTTGCATATTCTACAAACTATGTTTTAAACAAATCAGCATACAGATGGCTGTGACAATAACTACCAGAAAAAAGTGAAGGGTGAACTGTCACAAAGTTTGACAGGCCACCGCATATCGAGGGTCTTTTTTTCCTATTGCCATTTGAACACTCCCATGGTATTTTCTACTCGGCTTTGCAGGCAGATGGAGGGCAGGTAAGTATTCTGATTAAGGCATGGGACTGCAGATACAAGAAAACCACAGTAAATATGTTTATATTTTTGCACAAACTTCCAGTATGACCTTGGATAAACATTTAATCAATCTGCCTTGGTTTTCCATATCTGAAAAATTTGGATTCTGCTGGGTTCCTATCTTAATTTTTCTGCATGTTAGTGAGACACTGAGGTACCAGTGCAGTTTAATTGCTACCATAGGCCTGTTTAAACTTTTTTTAGCTTATTTTACAGAATGTTTTTTTTTTTTTATGTTTTTGTTTTTGTTTTGGTTGTTTGGTTTGTTTTTTTTTTCAGTAGTCTTAAATGCCAGGAACCTGTACAGCAAAGTACAGAATCCTGAACTAGTGACAGAAAACAGGAAACGGACATTTGGGGACAAAAATAACTTGATCGATCAGTTCCCTGGAGAAGAAAACAGGTATGAAATACAGGTCTGGAGCTTATCCAGAAATACAGACAAAAAAGGGAAAAATGGCAGAAAAACACTGCATATGATAAAATATAGAGAAAAAAAAAAAAAAAAGAAGAAATAGGCATGTGTTAAAAAGGATCTTCCAGGGCCAAAGTAACTTTTTGGAAGGCTGGATGAAATTCCATTGGTGTAGTTAATGATAGAATTCTTCTCTGCACACAGGGAATCAGATAAGGAAGTGTCTATGGATAAAGTTATCTGTAAAATTAATGGAGAGAAACATTATTCTCAATAGTTATGACACTGAGAAATTTTAATTCTCAGGGTATACGTTGGAGAACAAATGCAACTAATAGCCAAAGGAACTCTATATTCCTACATGTGTTTAGCTGACGTGTTTCTTAATCAAGTATCCCCCAGAAGTACTTTTGGAGAAAATAACTTTAAGTAATTAATTAACATGGAGTTAATTAAAAAGTTGATTCAATTTAAATTAAAGGGAAAATATAGAAAAGTAGGACAGTAGGTAAGGTTTGGGATTTATTTGGGATCTATTTTGATATAGGAATTGAATAATAAAGGCATTTGGGTTGAAAACCTTGAATATGGTTAACCCATGCTCAAGAACTTCGATGCTTTTCCAAGTCAAAAATGTTCAATCTAACAGTAATCTGTGTCACAGATAAAGGGAAGACACCTTCCAAAAAGGGGATTAATGCATGCATAACCACTTCAAAACTTGTATAAACAGAGGCATATAAATAATGAGGAAGTGTATTATTAAGAAGGTAGTGTTTTAAAGTCAAGGTGGGATGGAGTTTGCCAGGAGATGTAAAGTGTCTGAAGTGTCTTAAAATCATGTTGGTTTTCACCCCACTGCTCCAACCAGAAGAATGTTCAGAGTTTTCTGTGACCACCCAATTCAGAACTTCCTTTTTCCCCAACTTGAAGACACTCAGGACCAATGTCACAGTGCTATTACTTGGAGCAATATTGGCTTTTAGTTTAACTCTCTCTTCCCCCTTTCTGATGTTCTCAGGAAAATCAGATCATCCCTGCTGTTTTTCCTCTGCTTTTACTTCCTTTAGTATACTTTTAGTTTCATTTAATCCTTGAATGATGGCAACAGGAACTGTAGCCATTACCAAGCTGTACGGTTGTGGATAGTTCCCTATTGCTGGCTCTGACCCCTCACTTTGTAAATTTGCCTTTCCATGGCTCCAAAACAGTGGTGATCCCCTGGTCATCAACTAATACTCCTCCCACCAACCCTTCTTCAGTTGCTTTCCTCGGATGATTTCCCAAAACACATACGTCTATCAATAAACCATTAGTAATACTAGGATGAAAGAAGAGCTACTTCAGATCAAACATCATATTGGTTACTCCCAGCTGAGGAACTGGAAATAAGTTGTCAGTTTCTACATTTTTCTGGAAACTGGAAGGACATTCCTAACTCGCCGATCTACCAATCAGTAAGACTCTGATGGCCTCCTAAACAGACTTGCAGTAAAAATTACCCTAAATGGTTTTCAGACAGAGCTCAATAACTCTATAAAAGTGATTATATGATGTGCTGTTTGTGAGTTTGAATAGAGGACCCAAAATGTCTTCTCCAGTCCTATGTTTCTAGCCGATCCTTACTTTCTTTCCATAATCAGATTTCTCTCCATATTCCTTAAATAAAAGCAGTTTTCATCTTGCAGCTCCTCTCTTTCAGTCTTTGGTTTACTTTGCAAAATACAGAAAAGCTGTGTTTCGACCTTTCTTCTGGGTTTTTTGTTTGTTTGTTTGTTTTTTGTTTTGTGTTTTTTGTTTTGTTTTTCTAACAGAGAAACGCCAATCCTACTGTTGATGCATTGTCTCTATTCATCTCCTTGAATGCACAGTTCAGTTTTAAGCTGCAGTTTGGAAAAGACAATGGGATTTCCAGATTTGAACCCTGATAAGCATGACACAGAGGGAGAAGGAGTAAAATGCCTGGAAAATTAAGACTTATGGCAATGTAATGACCCAAGAAGAAAGCACTTCCACTGTAGAGAATTCCCTACAGTAATTTTGGAAATCTCATTACAGGCAGATCTTCTGTTACTTCAAGGATAGTTTCAAATACAATTCTCCTGCTTTTCTGTGTAATAACAAGAAGCTCTATCTGCCGATTAAGCTCCAACTCTTGTCCGTCTGTAACTCGGGACATTTGTACAAAAAAAAAGGTGTGTAGTACGCCAATTAAATCTCCCAGAAGACTGGATTACCACAGTTTTGTTTGATCACAGCCTTGTTTAGTGTTTGGCAGGGTAATAAATAGCAGAGAGAGGTGTAATATTCCAGTTTCTTCAAGTTCAAGTGTTCCAGTTTCACTTGCAAAGCCAATATTAGCTATTTCATGTACTTAGGGAGGAAGAGAAAATGCAAGAAAGACCCTTGTTCAAAATGGCTCAACAGCTGGCCTTTCCTTTCGAATGAAAATGAAGGGGAAAAAAGGAATCAAACCAAGACATTATAATCATACTCTCAGCTATATGATCCCGTTCTCAAATCTTGCTTCCTTTAGCAGCTGAAACTAGATGCCATGCCTTATTTTTATCTGCCTAGAGATGGCTTCTCTTACTAGTTTGATGACAGAAGAGCGGAGGACAAACTTGATGCAAAATATTTAAGGGAAAAAATGGCTGGTGATTGAATGGTTTGAACAATTCAAAATTGTCCTTGCAGATGCTAAAATAAATATTACAGAGTAATTTTTCTGAGGCTGTTGCTGTACACACACTGCATCAGTAATTAAAAAAACCCCAAACCCTATATAAATGTTACCAATATGTATTTAATAACATCTTTATTATTTTCTGATTCATCTTTTTTTTTTTCCCTCCTTAAGTATATATTAATACATCTATAAAAATGTTATTGCTCTTTCAAAAAGATTTCTGCTGACCAGTCTGTTATTTCACAGGATTAATTCTGGAAAAAGAAAAAGCTACCACTCTCTGATTGTTTCTCTTGAGTGCAGATGTCACCCTTTCTTTAAGTTAATAATTTCATAACCGGTGATATGGCTGATTTGCTCATAAAAATAAAGACACTCTGGTCCTATATGTTATTTATCATTTGGTTTCACAAATGGAGCACATTTTGATGTACAAATCCATTCTCAAACAAATCTGATTCCTTGCTAATCCATAGCATATTTTGGTCTTTACTGGGTAATGAAGTCTTCATTTTTATGTGTAAAAAAATCTCATGTATAATACAAACAACATTATCTCTAAAACTGTGATACATCATCATACATGCAAAACCAAAGCCTTGGGTAAGACAGCCTGGCAAGTTAGATGAACCACTTCAATTTTCCATCAATCAAATTATAGTTTATTGTTCAGCTGAACTACCTCAGGCAACACAAATCTAAAAACTGTCATTTTGGAAACATTACATTTTTTTTCTGTCACATTATAACCCAAGCCATGGCCATAAAAAAGAATGTCATACCATTACTGACTGTAATATTCCTTAATTTAAGAACAGCTAATTCATCTGCAGTGTATGCAGTGTTCCTAGTATTTGGAGCTTATAGCAGTGTTCAGTTACAGTAATCTTATCAAACTCCATTAGTACATTTATTATTTTTTAAATAATGGAGATTTTTGAAAATTCAATTAAGACTAGAATGGCTGTTTATAACAGCATTTTAATGCCTACATTAGAAATAAGGTTTACATTTCAGAATCATCTACTATTTCAATTATTTGGTTTCTATGAACACTAAATTGTAGGGAATTTAATTAAAAATTAGGCTTCTATGGCATACACTTGATGAAAGAATCTGCTGTCCTTTTTCTGTTTCTTTACAGCCATGAGTGTCATCACTCTAAGGCTCAGAAGTTAAAAATTAATATCTGGTAAACATTACAGGTCTGTTTGTGTTCTGTCACCCCAAATGCACATATGTCCTTTTTGACATTTAGGCTATGAAATTCCTCTAACATTGAAGACCAGCAATGTAACGCTTGTACATTTTAAATGTTCTATTTACCACTTACCCTAAATTTCTAAATAATAACTTCATGGTGTTCCTTTATTTATCTACATTAAGCTGAAGTGCATATACAAGTTAATGGAAGAGTAGAGGGTAAGAATTACAAATGAAAGAGAGTATATTTCTTCCCCAGTTAAAATATACAGAATTAGGAGTGTGAAAAGAAGGAGACTTGCTAATACAGACATGCTCCTCTCACCATCCATATGCTTAAAAATATAATCATCTTACCCTAGGAAATCATAACCTTAGTTAAGATACAACTCTTTGAATAATATATGATGAAATTCAAAGATAACTGAAATGTTGTGAGAACATACACTTCACTGCAAAGATATATATCATGAGGACACCTGTCCCCCCCTTAATTGACTACCTGCTAAAAGAAAAACCTGCTAAAAGAACAGATTTACTGTGCAGTGAGGCAATGAATTTAAGAGGTCTCTGCTGAATAAAAAACTAGTTCCATTGGTTGAGCTGGGCCATGTTCTTGAACAAGTTCAGACATATTAACTGAGCTTTTATGTGCTTTTATGCACCATTTATTTTTGAAAAATCAGGAGTTTTCACTGCAACAATTACTTATGCACCAAAGTCATAAAATTCCTGTTGTTGGTATTCACCAAATCTATGCTAAGCGAATTCCAGCAAGGATTATTGTACACACTTTGTATGTACATGCAAAAAGGTGGCGGAAATCAGCCCAAGTGTAAGAATTTAATCACGGTATTTGCATTTCTTTTTTTTTTTTTTTAATCAAATCAGGTTATTTTATGTTAGATACAGATTTACGTACAGAACAAGTTTCTGTTCTTGTGATACTTATAATTGCTGATTATATTTATGGATCTAGTTACTTTTCCATAAGCCCAGTATACTGCCAAAGGTATGAGTGAGAGGGCATAAAGTACGACAAAAATCAGATCCTTACGGTGCCGGTTTTTAGAGGGTCACGCTAAGGCTCAGGAGCGCACCAGAGTTTTCAGGGAAACAGAAATACCCGTCCTAAATTTTCAGAGCCTATTACCATTTTAACCACCTGATTCCCTATTTCATTGAAAAGTATCACACTGGTGAATATCTTAAGCAGCAGTTAGAAAAAGTAGGCATCAGACATCATTTTCTAGTTAACAAACCTATACCTTCTAGTGTTATGCTTGTTCTGTAAGAGCTCTTTTTCTGTTTTATACTACTTTGTTTCTCCTCCTGAAGGAAATTATTTTTCTTTGAGCTGAAAGTGGTCCCCTAAGCACTTTTCTGTCTCAGATGTGAGTTTTCCAGATCAAAAGGAACCCTGAGAATGCTGTGATCTTCATTTGCGGGGTAGGTAACAGAGAAATAGGAAAAGGGTGTCATAAAACTAGCTACAATACAAAAATATGACTGACCCATCTAAGACTTAGTAATACGGGTTAAAGTTGCTTCCTCTCAAGTGAAAACATGGTTTTTGTGACTCATTCCAGTGACTCATGAATATATGTGTATTTTCACTATGTCTATAAAAATTCTTGTTTTATCCTGTTTTGCCAGAAGCTGGACTTTCCTACTGTGATACTAGCTGCTGGCAGTGGAAGCACCCAAACTTTTGGCATATTCAGCCTTGCAATAAAATCCAGGGTGTTTCCTAGATACGGTATAATTAACTTCAAATGCTATGTTACAATTATGTTCAGGGTGTGACTTAGACAAAACAAAGCACTTCTGAGTGGAGACTCATGCAATTCTAAATGCACCCTTTTTGTGTCTAGGTACTATAAATATTTTAGAAAACTATAGATAGCACCAAACCAAGACATTTTAGGTCCCTTAAATTCTGGATCTTAGTTTTACTAAATGAGATGGATTATTCTTTTTTTTTTTTTTTTGAGCTCATTTAAACTCTTGCTGTTTAAAAGATGAGTGAAAACTAGCAAGTCATAGCTGCATTTTGCCAAGTTGTATTTAAGATTAAGCATTAAGATTTGTTCAATCTTAGTCTAATTGTGTACAAAGCTTGATAAAATTAACATGGAAGCTCTCTGGTAGTCAGAAACAGACATTATAAGTGTTCATGCATACCTGCTTCAAATCCTTTAAAAAGGCTTCCAGCCAATGCATTGAAATGGACGTGCGCCCTTCTAGTTTGCAAGAACTACAGCTTCCAAAATAATTTATAATTTTTTCTTTGTTTCAGTAATACCAGCCAAACAACCTCTAAATTGTGCCACCAGCTTTACGTTTCTTTTCTTTAGGAAGCAAATTCAGTCAACCCATTTTTTTTCACTTCCAGCAACCGGTTGTAGCTAGTCTTCTTCCGGTTAAGTTTATTTTTGCCCATCGGTTCCTATGACAGACTATCAGGATGTGATCCAAACAGGTTAAAGTGCCATCTCAGCTCTGAAACCTTCATCATTACCCTCACTTCTGAGTACTCCATGCTCAGAAGAAGCCTGATCTGGAAGACAGGCACTGGTCTCCTGTCTAGACCATAGCCAGGTTTTGAATGGGGGGCCCTAGGGCTCAGGCGTGGACTGTGATTCTGTCATCCAGACCATAATGTACTCAACTCAGAGCTCCCTCCTGGGTGAAACGCTTTCTTTTAGAACAATGTATTTAAAGAAAGATGCTTTAATATGCTCCTTTGTCACCACCAGTTGACACGCTACACGTAGATCCACATCTCGGCTAAGGTCCTTTGAAATCTGCCTTCTAGAAGACACGGACATTCTACTTTTCTGTTGTTCCTTTATTAACCACTTCACATCAGGAAAATAACAAACACTAGAAAGCATGGATATACCTACTGAAATGGGCACAAATTAGAGCTCAGGCATTGTCACAGTAAAGACATTTTTAGTGGTTGCAGTGCAGAAAAAAAGTGAACTAAAATGAAAATGTGGGTGCATCCTTAATAACAAGTCATCAATGGGTTTCATTTATGATCTTATTATAATGGCATGGTCTCATTACAGATTCTCCCATCAATTTATAAATAGTGAAAAAAAAATCAATAAATAGTAATTTATTCAATTTTTCATTAAGCCAATGTGTTGGTATAAGAATATGGCAGATCCCCAGGTATTCAAATGCTGCCTATGGCTTGCCCTTCTCGAAGATCCTTTTTAATTGTCACGTTTTAAAGTGGTTTCAAAGGAGGAGATCAAATGAAGAGTGAGTGAGGTTTTTAACAAGGCCGTCATTTTTAACTATCGAAACTCTTTTCATTCTCTACAGATACACATAAGTAGAACTGCATTTGTACATTCAGGTCACAGCATTAAACAGAAAAAAGAAAAATACATAATTGCTTGAGACAATATTATTATATTGTACTGACTGGATCGTTAGACAGTGTTCTACAAAAATTTTACAAATTTGAGTCCAAACATATCTTTTAGAGAATATATTTTATAATGTTACAGACAAAACTTAATCAAAGCAATACTTTCTCTTAGGTTGGTGAGAAGAGGAGGCATATAGGGAAAGGGAAAGAGAGAAAAAGTTTCTTTAAACAAGTGCATGCAAAGAACTAGAAAGTACTTTGATACTACTTCTTTCCTGAATAAAAATGTGCTCTCTTTTATGGAGGATGAAGCTGTAACTCAGTATCTCTGTGCTTCTGAGCGTGTTAATCTTATACAAACGGTGAGTATGGAATAGTATCAACGATGAAATCTTACAACTTTTTCATTTGTTAAGACATGGAATCCTTTTTTTAACATGTGACATGAAAGATAAATTGCTATGAAATACCAAAGAATATAAAAACTAGAAGCCAGAAAATAAGTAGTAGACTTTGAAAATATATTGTATTGTGGAAAATTGACCCAAATGTTCCAGTTTTTGTGAGGGTGCTTGCTCCCCTTCTGACCTTTTTTCCAGATTTGTATTTGGAACTAGAAGGATATATTTTCCCTTTTGGAAATCTCTTTAAGAAGGCCTGTGGACAACATATGTTGGATCAAAAGTTTCAGAACTTTAAGGTCTTTCAAAGCTTTTTTTTTTTTTTTTTGATATTGCAGTTCTTTTCATTACAACTCATTTTGATGATGGTTGGGTGAACTGTTCAGGAGAAAAAAAAAAAAAAGAACCTGCCCAAAGTTCATTGGTTAAAAAATCCGAACTAAACTGAAACACGTATTTTTAATAGTATTTCTCTGTTTCTCTTTTAGAAGCTCAGAAGCACGAGTGGTTTGTGATTTTTGTGTGTGTGCGTGATTGTATGTTTTTGTGCCTTACACATAAAGGCAATGTTTGACTATGAAATAATTATCTTGAATCTGACACACACTTTTATATCCTGGCCGCTAGGCAGAATGTGACTACCCCAAAGCCACAGGAGCTCTTTCTGGATATGAAATGAATTTTTGTATTCTTAGTTTATTCATAATTTTGTACCATTTTTACACACAGTGTAGTATCATACATCTATATATACAGCAAGAGGAAAGTCAAAGGCATCAACTACATAAGTGTATATTATCTATGCTTCATAATTTCTGATATTGTAAAATATATTACCTGAATATTTACACTTATTACAGATTGCTCACTTAGAAGCTTTAGTGTCTCTCTCTCTCTCAATATATTTATATATACACACATATAATGTGATATCAGATTCACTGGCAAAGATCCATATTTATTAAAGATGACAGGGTCAAACTCTATACGAGGGAGCCCGACATTATATATATAGCCACTAAGGCAATCAACAGAATCAAAAAACTGAGATAGAACAGTAATGATAAAAGTAGTCAAAAAAATAAATGATTGTTATAAGAGCGATCGATTCTTCTTCATATTCACCAGTGGTGAGGAAAGAAGTAATCAATGTATTTGCACCGGAAAAATAGTTAATTCAAATATTATGGAAAACTTTCTTATTAATAGAATAATATTGGAACAAGTTGCTCAGTGAGGTTGAGAAAGCCCCTGCAATGGTTATTTTTTAAGAACATTAGACAAACGTGTGTCAATAATACTCTGTGTACAACTGATCCCTCACAGAGCAGGGGGATAGATTAGATGACCTCTTAAGGTCCCTTCCAACACAACATCTCTATGAAGTTCTGATTGGAAAGAGCCCAATACAAATATTTATCAGACTTTTTTTCTTGTTCACATAGTTGGTTACTTTATGATTCTATGAAAGAGCAGTGAACTGGAAGGAACTGACAGCAAATGTTTTAATCTGGCGGTTTATGGGGAAAAAAATCTTTGCGCTTATTGTTGGCAGAAAAGACAAATAAAAAGCTGCCCAAATCTCATTGAGACAAATTCAACCAAGTAATTCTTCTTCAGTATGAGACATGGGATTGGATCTACAGACAACCTCTGAATTCTTTACTTGAATATTTCACATTACCACCTTGAAAATTTATTGTGATATATGTATACACAGAGACAGACAGGCAAACACACACACTTGGTTTAAGCAGTCAAACCGAAATAAAATTTGACTAAAATTTTATTGTGCTGGTGCATAAATATGCAAGGAGTTATAGATAGCATCAGTTGCAGAAAGCCAGGATAAGGGCAACAGTCACATCTATTACGAGGTGTATTAAGCTACTTCCACTTTATAGTTAAAACTGCATTCATGCAGAATTATCTGATACTTGTTGCTGTAAGGTGGCATGACACTTACCTCAGAAGTCAGGAACTGCATGTCAAGTGATCACAGAAAAGTTGAAAAATACCAGCCCCTCTTTTGGCTTTTCAGCAGAAACAGTCCGTAGCCAAAGGCTTGGCAGCTTCAGATACAGGGTGATTTCAACCACCTTATTTCCAGCTCTTCTGCGGGTGATTGAGAGAAAGGTCAGAGTGGTAGGCAGCCTGCACGCTCCAAAATGGAAACGCTGGGTTTCCTCATCGCCTCACGTGCATCAGGCAGAAGAAAAGCTTTTATCCAATGCATATTCGTAATAGCCAGGAAGAATATCGCCATAGCTGCTGCCTGGGATTCTCTGCAACAGTCGGATGAGTGGACTTCCAGATCACTTGCGTAAGGTCAAGGCCATTCAAACACTGGTAAGATAAGACTTGAGGATATCGCATTTGGTGATACCCAGATGCACTGAAATCCCAACCATAAAATCAATGAAAAAAAAAAAAAAAAAAAAAAAAGAAATCTGAAACACAGACCTTTTAGTTCTCTTTTCTAAGTAAATAAATCCAACGTTGCCTAGAGAAGAGGTTTTAAAAAATTACAGCTCTTTCAAGCCTTTGTTATTAAGGACTATGATGTCACTGACTGTGGCTGGAAAACAGGTATTTACAGTTATATTTTTTCCTAAGGTTTTAAGGTGTCAGGAAATGATCCAAGTTACTTAAAGTATTACAATAATGCCTTAATCACTTGCACTCCCCTTCCTGTCATCATCATCACCAAAAGCAAAAGTAGGTATAACTCTACTTTCTCCTGAGAATCTCACAAAACTGTTTCAACATACTTATTTTATCTATGTATTTCAATTATGTTTTATTGCTTCCTCAGCTTTGTCTTTTAGCATCCTTTTACCTAGCTTGTTAGCAAAATTGTAAGTTTATGAACACACATTTTATTTGCCTTTGAATATCTTTCACTTTTTATTAATATTTCCCACTCCAAAAGTCCTTTTACAGTCATTTATGCCAACAGTTACTTTAAAATTTGAAAGCAGATCCTTCTATGATCCAAGTATAAAATTATTTGGTGTTATAATGTATTTGCATGAAAGAAATGCAACTAAATAAGAATTAGCCTCATTATTTGGAATGCTAATAACTTTTAGGTCATCTGTTAATCCTTCGTTATTCTACAAAAGACAGTACAATTGTATTTAAAGTATAGCAATATCAATCATGTTATTATTATACTGGGTGCTAACTGACACAGTCCAGTTAGGCTTTCGACAAGTTATGCTGTACACAAGTAGCTTTGAAATCTCCTCAGAATGCCTTTCTTCTGCAAGCTGTGCCAGGAACAATAAGAATTAAGTATGCTGAAACTGGAATATTTTGGAACAGCATTGGTGTGGGCGTAAGGCAAAAGCAAGAGGTTTTCAACAAATTCCTCACAAGTAGTTTGCATACAAATGAACAATTTGTTCTTGAAAATGTTCTTTCCGTCTTGTTTTACTATTAAGCACAGTCAGGGACAATTGTTGGTATAAATTTTGATGATTATCATGAAAACTTTGGCAGTGAAAACCAATGAAAACGTACTGTAGGAGGATGTCATCCCTTCCAACTTTCTGGTCAACATTTAGCAGCAACTGAAAAAATATCCAAAAAAAAAAAAAAATAACGCCCACACTTTTGCACACAGTGTAGCACAGGACAACAGGATTTTAACGACCTCACACTTCATACTCTTACTCATCTTACTGAGTATCATGTGGCAGAACTTGTAGACTCAAACTTTTCGGTAAGTTCCACTAGGTGCCTATGTCTGCATGTAGAACAAAGTCTTTAATTGTATGACAAATCTTCAGTATACGACTTCGCAGTGCTCCTAGAAATTTCAGATATTTTGGAAATCAGCAATGCCCTCATAGAGGAAATTATTTTTTCTGAGGCTGCAGTTTCACCACCACTTATACTAGATTTTTGTACTGTCAGGTATTAATTTGATTTTGTCCAAACGTGGATATGCCATTGCATTACTGCTGAACTGGCCAGAACACATAATATAGCATTTATATCAACTTTCTGCTCTTATAGGGGTTTTATGTCAGCCGTAGGAGGAAAAATGATATCTGATCCAACAAAAAGTCAGTGGTACGAACATAAGAGTGATCTTATACCAGATGAGTGCTTTGCATCGCGTGGCAGTCCTATAGCAAGAGCTCTGAAGCAAGATTTACTGTATTGTCAAGCTGTGGCCTGAGGGTTTTAAGCAGCTTGATTAGAAGATTCATACTGTCACATAATAGGATCTGTTGAATGCGATGAAAGGTTAGTATTTCACACAATGATTTGCAAACCTTCAGTTGAAATCCAGGAGGTTTGGGTTTTCTTTTCTTTTCTTTTTCTTTTTTCCATGGGGAAAGTGGGTCGCGTGCATTTTTTTGCCTCCAAATTTCAATAGGTCATTTGAAATCAATACCACAGCAACTTCTGTGCAACATGTGGTACAGCCATTTCTAAGAAAGCAACAACACGCTAACTGATACTAAACTTGTTCCTAGTATGTCTAGAATAAGAATATGAAAAGCTTTATCTTCAAGGGGTACATTTAGTGAAATAAGAATTATAAATAAGGACAGATTTCTGAATGTTTCATATAAAGAAAATTGAATCTAGGAGCTGTAGTCAGACATTTTCACCCCTTCATGAATGGCATATTTCTGCTTCAAGATAAAAGTCGATCTCAGAAAAGGACATTCAAGTAGGGAAAATAATTTGATGATTCAGTCAGGTCCAGATAAAAAGAGGGTTGTTTCTAATGGGAAAATGCACACTGTCTTTCAAGATTGACTCTTGCCCAGCACTGAATGTTCCTCCAGCCCTGATTACTGTGAGATGCTACCAGATTCCTGCAGAGGTAACAGACAGTTGTTGCTAAAATCATTAACGTATAGGAAAAAAATTCCCCAGAGATTTTACCCCTTTTTTATTTTTATTTTTTAATTTTCTCCATTTTTTAGTAATGCATTTAGCTGAAGTATCAGGACTGTAACTGAGTCAGTAACTCCCTTTTACTTTCTCCCCTCCCCCACAAAGTAATTTTTATGAGCAAAAATCTATCACATTTGACAATAATGGGAAATGTGACTGCTATCAAGTGGCAGGGTTTCAAATCTTTTTTTTTCCCCTGCCTATGTTTGATTTTCTCACTCCAATTGCTTTACTTACAATATAAAATATGTTACATATTTTGGGAGACAAATTCTTTGATATATAATATAAAAATTAAGGCTTTCTGATCTTTGACTAAACGCATTATTTAGAAATACTTATTTGACTTAACAATTATCAACAGTTTTACTGAGTGTATTATTAAGGCCATGTCACAATACACAGTCATACTTTCAAAAGCAGATCTCCACCCTAGAATGTTATCGTATATTCTTTTCTGTAAATGAACACCTTCCTGGAAAAAAAATGATTTTTGTATAGGGTTTTCCACCATGTTTTGAAGATCTACAGAGTTAGGTATGTTTAGAAGTTATAAATCATAGGGCTGAGAGATCACCACAGTAAACAGTCTTGCTCTGCGTGACAACTGTAATGACAAGAGTACAGAGACATCACCAAATACGAACCAAATAGACGTTCACAGATCAAGCCTTAAACTAAATAGAGGTGCAAATAAGAAACCAACACAGTCTTTAGAAAAGTCAAATGCATCAGTCTGACTGTCTAATAAGCTGCCTGGCTGGCCAAGAATACCAGAACACCACTAGGAAAAAAAAAAAAAAGGAAAAAAAGGAAAAAAAAAAGAAAAAAAAAGAAAAAAAATCGCACTTCAAAGAATCGGGAGGGTGTCTTCAACAAGTCAGAAATTGGTTTTTGACCTTTCTGACTCATGTAAGCTTTCAGGATTCCCGCCTGTGGTTTCTTTTCTAAATGATTTGATGATAAAAAGATAACATTTTTTCTTCTTTTGAATGGAAGAAACTCCTCCCTTTTTGTATTGACTATAACACTGCTCAGGCCAGCTCTGTCCAGTATTGCCCTTTCAGGGGCAGAAACCAGCACTTTCTGTACTACATTTCTCTGCATTGCATTTCCTACCATATTAACAGCCTGGGGAATAGAAATCTTCACTGTAATTGTGCACGAATACATAGTTACTGTAAAGTTAACATTAAAGCCAGTTCAGTTTGGGGGCTTTTTTTTTTTTTTGTATTAGATAAATTCAGCATGAATGATGGTTTGTTTTTTAAAGAAATAAGACATGCCATCTAAAATGCACCATTGCCTGAAGTTAATATTTTCAAAAAGTAAGTTAAAGTTTGGGAACTGACATTTTTCATAGATAGGACAGAGGTCTGATTTTAGAAAGTGCTGTTACTCATGTCCCTTTGAAATGGACACTCTCAACCTGAAAAAATACCAAATATTTGGCTATCAAAACCTTGGATTTAGCATAAAAAAACTTTATTTTTCTTGAATGCCAAAGGCCAATGAAAGCAAAACTTAGGAAACACCATCCTCGCACTCCGCATTTAATGACACAGAACATGCTAACTGAGTCTTCAAGAAATAACACGGTATTCTGAGCAAAACCTATGTGGCGCTGAGGTCAGAGGATCTGAATATGCTTAAGATGCTCAGCAGCTCACAAGAGTAAACATCTGGAAGCGACCTGCTGTAGAATTAGATTAAAGCGTAAATTGGAAAGAAAATGCAAGTAATAAGGAACACCAGAGCTTAGATTCTTTTGGAAACAAATGACTGAACAAAAGACTGGAATCCATAACTGAGACAAAACTATTGGAGGGCTTGTTAAAAGCCCCTGAAAGATGCTAAGCATTTTTTTTACACAATCCTCCATTTTTATTGAGAACAAGATAACCTTCTCCCTCAGTTTGTGGTCTCCCTGTAAATAATCAAGGAGATTACAACATCTTTCTGGCTTTAACTCTGATCCTGCTGAGAAGCTCTGCAACATTTTCAGCAGGTCATCCAGATAGTACTAGTCATTATGTGTGAGAAGAAGCACCCGTGAAGTAGCATGTATAAGAAATGGAAAACAATTTTGACGGTAGGAGCTTAAAGATCATACACAATATTGCTGAGAGTGTAAAACAAAGAAGTTAGAAAATTTTAAGAAGCTATGAAAACAGAGAGTAAAAAACTCAATTGTTGATTCTAGAAAGCACTTAGCCCTTTTTTTCTAAAATAACTCCACTGCTTAAACAGTGTAAATAATGTTTCCCCGTACTGTAAAGCTCTGTAAATTCTTGTGTTTTGCTAATATTTTCCCAGAAGAGTGCTGTCTCCTTCTACCTATTGTATCTAAGCGGATGTATGGGGAACTTCCTTTCTGTTAGCATTGCCCAGTACATCTCATATGACACAACCGCACACGCATTGGTCTGCCCTTCTTCACTTTTCCCATTCCCCTCCCCCCACCCTCCCAGACTTAGCTTTCTGACCAACAGCTTCACCATAGCCTACCTCTCTATTTTTTGGTATACTGGGCTTGCTAATTGTGAAGAAGATTCTGAAAGAGGTCAGTGAGATATCGGTTCATCCCCATGTTTTTACTGTGGATCCAAGACTCATCAGGGTCATTCTGGCTAAAAAGATTTTCAGGGGGCATTTACTGGCTGGTTGAGACACAAACGCACTTGCCAACCCAAGGAAAGCTAACATGAACTTGAGAAATGTAAGATGAAGAAAACAAATTTCATGGCTGGACCCTTTTTAACCTCTCTTTTGCAGCATTTTATTTATATTTTATGAAGTACAATGGTTTAAAAAGTGAAGAGTGCTTTTGAGGAAATTTTATTTGTTATAGAGAGAATTCATTATGCAAACCCTTCAATTTTACTGACAGGAAAAATCAAATACTTTTCTAAACTACAGTAATAGATTACTGTGTTAACTATTAATAGGAAAAGGCTTAGAGCAGGATGAGCAAACGTTAAACTGAATATGGTCCCATAAGCACATCTCAGAATATTTCAGATATGTAAAATGCCACCTCCTATTCAGTGTTTATGACTGTGGCATACTATAGCACAAGTAACTTCAGTGTATTGTGAATAAGACCAAACGCAGCTCCCAACATAGTCCACAGAAAAACTCCCACTGACATTACTGAGAGCAGAAGCAGGCAGCCCTAAATTAGTAATAGCTGATGTGTCATTAGATTTATCTTCTGCAGCCTAGGACCACTTCTATGTGGCATGATTCATTGCAGGTTCAAACATAAATTATGGATCCAGGAGAAACTGGTAGTTAGACATTGCAAGTTGCATTGAGTGGAATTTGTGTTCTGCTTCTTGTTCTTTCTTTTAACTGTGGGCATCGGGTTAGCAGTAAAAATACTGTTTAATTTCCCATTTCCTTGTATGTGTTTCAGCAGCATCCAGTATTCCCTTCTCCATTTCACAGAAACTTTCCCCGCATCTCACCTCCATACTGTAATGACCTAAAATTCAGAAGTTAGATTCTCCTTTCCTCAATCTTCCCCGGTGCTCAGTTGCTGAGTTTTGTTACCCAAGTGTTGAATTCAGCCCCAGAGCCGGTCGAGCTCAGCGCAAAGCGATTTCCATGTTACTCGCTATATGACTCACTGTGACAATAATGAAGTGTGGGTCGGTGTGGTTTTCAGAGAGCTGACCTTGCATCAAAATCTGTTCTCATTAAGCAAAATTCCCAATGAAATTCAAAGCACAATTAATGACCACAGAATTTTGCCAACAGCAGTAACCACTAAACTAAATGAGACAGTGTTGATTATGCAAATAAACAACCACCCTGGAAAGCTTGCCTATTGTCTAAAACAATGCATTTCTATTATTATTTGTGTTACGATACTGATCAGAACTGGAGCCTGATTATGCTAGATGCTATACAAACACAAATTATAGGATTGCAGTGTAATTTGATACAAGATGCAGTAAGTAGCAAACCATAGAAAATGTCAGGTCCGAGGGAATTTTGTGCATATCCAGTTTACTCATTATCTAAGAATATTTATAGTCATTACGATTGTGTCTTTAGTAATTGAAGGACTGCTTGAAACCGAAAATAGCTAACTCGATCCTGACAATTAAATTAAAAGCTTTGCCATGTGAAAGCTCTCAGTATTTAAAGCATATTTATTTTATTAAGGAAAAGATGAACTTTTTCTTGGCCTGCCAAAGTAGGGCAAATACATTTCAGTGGATTACACTTTCCCAGCAAAGTCTTTAGCAAAACTAGAAAATCTTGCACAAAACCTTCGATTATTAGCTGTAAATTAGTGCAGCACGCACAATTGGAGATTACAGATACAGTGTCTCAAAAGACATAGCACTGAAGGAACCATAAAGCAAAAGAACACGCAAGTTTCACCTCAGAAAGAAAGATTTAACTCTTATCAGTTATAAAAAGCCAGTGCAAAAGCCACTTCCCAGTCACAATCTGCTCTCTCTTCTCCTCCCTGGTTTGCATATCTAGCTATTTACTTCTTTTAAAAATCTTTTCTGTCTCCTTTGTGTCTAGTAAACAAATAACATGAAAGGGTAATGGTTTACTGTGTATATAACAGAAACAGTTAAATTGTCTGAGTTCAAACTGCTGTTACATGCACGCACAGTAATCGGAAAAAAAAAACTATACAGGAAACTACATTCCTGCGGACGCAGAAAGCTTACATTTCAGGCCCAAGATGAAGTCCGCACCAGCGATAGAAACAGACAACCAAGCCTCCAGTAGGAAACACAACTCTCGAGTGATACTTATCACAACAGTAGGTTACACAAAAGGATCTTCCATCAGAAGAATAATTATAAAAAATGATAGCTTCCTTTTAAATTCTAGGGGCCAGCAGATCAGATCCTTACTGTACGTACTGAGTTCTGTGTTGTTGAAATCTTAAATTTTTTAGCAACGCAATGATCTAGACTGAAATGTTGTAACAGGCCTTGAGCTTTCCTTCTAAAGCATCTGTATGCTGTGCCTGGGCTGACTGTGCGACACCCTGTCCAGTGATGGTGAATACCCATCACACAGTACATTTTTGTTATGAATAGCGCTCCAGTATTTTACTCAACAACACAGTACGCATAAAAGACCAGAGAACAGATTGGAGTTTCTCCCAGGAAATATTAGCTTCACACCTTTCTTTATGTCAGGTGTTTTTATCTTTTTGTCAGTGAATATGATGAATGTATTTGGAGCTTAAAGTGCTTTTCATTCATCTATTTTCTTTGGGTTCTACAGTCAGAGGCAGCAAGAAGTTGGGGAATTTTATATAGGGGAAAAAATACCCAACAGGAATTAATTTTTCAAAGGATTCACTTTAGTGAATGGCTGTTGTAAATTCATGTCCAGCAAAAACATTACAGTTTATTAATCTGTTATTCTCTACGGATTTGCAACTTAAACCTCAAGGCTTCTTTTCCACTGGAGTTTTTGTTTCAGAAAGCCGATGAGATGTTTTGTTTTTCCCTTCTCAGAAAAGGACCACTTTGTTAGCTGTTTTAGGGTAAGTTTCCAAAACAATTAATGGAAAGTGCATATACTAACCCAAACAACAAATTTTAATATTAATTCATCAAGATAATGTGTATAAGGAAGCAGAGTATGGAAACGTATCTTGAAAGTTCTACCTTTGCCTTCTACATTAGGCACCATTTTGGAAACATAGCCCAGAATACTCTTTCAAAGGAAGGAGACATCATATTCCATATTTTCTCACTTATTAAAAGAATCAAGTTCTAAAGCTTCTCAAAAATATCAAAAAAAAGAAACAATGCATGGCTGCCTTTGCCTGCCATAGGTTACCATTCAACATAAGCAGCGTAAACACTACATTACAAATCATCATTCCCTGAACGACCAATTATCCTATTACTGCGTAAAAACAAAATGGAAGTAAATCCAAACAGTATTAGGGTTTCATGTATTTTTACAGAAATTTTTACAGAAAACAAAGCTGATACAACTTTCCAAGCTGAAATTCTTGCCAGTAATTATACAGTATAATATTGTTTACAACAGGTTCAGCCATTGTATTGTGCTTGTTTTTCAACGGATTAAGCTAAATGACCAGCCATAAATTAAGTTTTTAAATTCAGTCCCTCAACTAGTTTAGGAAGGACTGGAAAAAAATTCCAGGATTTTTCTCTGTCACAGTACGGCTTTAACATAGACGTCTGTTATAAACATTCATGAAAACACATGCTATGGACTGTACTGGCATTCTCTTTGCTAGGTTTATGTTTATACGTGTGGTAGGGAGGGGTGTGGGCAAAAAGAAGGCACCGGAAGCATTTCCTGCACGCCTGATCATTTCCTGCGTCTCCCAATTCAGTGTCACTCTCAAGTTCGCTCCAGAGAACTTTGTTGGAGTCCTCAGACAACTACTTTAAAGTCTATGGGTAGCAAATGTGAGTCTTGGAGCATTTTTAGCACTTGTTGGCTGAGCACTTTTTCACCGCTTCTGAAATAACATAAACCATGTTACGGATAACTTAAAGTTTCCAAAGTTTTTGCATAAATTACTTCCAACAACACAAAGTTAAAAAGCAGGATGGTGAGGCAAATCTTCCAGTTTTGCAATTATTCATTCTGAAAAAAGCACATCCACAGAGCGAAGAGAGGAATTCTTAGGGAAATGCATAGCTAGGATAACCTCTTCTTCAGCAAATGTCAGCAAAGGAAATGGTTCACTGTCCAGCCCTGGAAGAGAGGGGCCAACTTTGCTCTTATGCACACTACTGTAAAGCTGGAGACGGTCCAACCAAACCAAAGTGGAGAGCGCCTGATGGAAGGCATATCAAGTTCCAAGTTTTTCATGGAAACATACATGCATACATTAACACCATCACAAACCAAAGAGTGTATCATGTTATGCAGCAGGTAGTTTTAGTGCTATTTCCCAGTTTGTGCTTTGGACTCTACTTGCAGTGAAATCAAACCTCCAGCTGATGCAGAAGATCTGTCTGCTTTTGCAATAGTGTTTATCTATTTGCTTACAGAATTCTTTCACCTGGTCTCTAGACAAGGGAGTTAATACTTTCGACATAACATCACGCTACCTCTTCAGCTGAAATGCTTACTGCTGGCGTATTCCTGCTTCATTTTGAATAAACTGACATCATACACTGAAAGAGAAAGAGGGCCAATGTGCTTCTCAGAAATCAAGCGGTCATGAGACTTTACCTGCCACTAGATACGCACACACATACACACGTACACACATGCACACATACACACACGCACACGCGAAAAAATAGGAAAAACGACTCAGCAATTGCAAGAGTCGCAATTTACCATGGAAGCCTCTACTTAATATTCCGCTTGATCTGCCAAGTTTATAGCCTGGCAAATCTGAATACAAATGTCGATGCAAATGAGGATTCATTATTCTTACATCGTCTTTGTGTTGAAGCTTAATGTAACTTGGTTCCTGTGGTTGCTCAGGGAATGTAGATTGCAAGACAGGAGGAAAAAAAAAAAAAAACCCGACAAAAACCAGAGAAGCAGATAGGGAAAAGAAAAGTAACAGAAATGGAAATAAATGGGAAAAAAATATGCTAAGGTTTCAGACTAGCAAAACATCAAACTAATACATCACATTCTGCCCTTATTTTCCCGTATAAGGTACATTTGCTTACCATTATCAGCAGAGAAGGAGTTAACTAACCAAGACCAGTCTCCACAGAGTCAAAACATAACAATCCTCCTTTTACTGATTATACAATATTGTGCCCATTGTAAAGTCAGCGCCCCATTTATCTGAAAATTTCAACATTCTTTTGTAATTATAGAGCTCATCGGCTGGTAGAACCTGTACGTTTAGATCTGTAAGAAGATTATAAATGAATTTAAAACCACCCCACCAGTTCTGCTTCTTTCATTATAAATTACTGCTGAATAATTCAGAAACACGTTAAGAAAACTACAGTACGATTAATAAACTACACAATGAAAATCACAACAGTTTAAAGCATAAATTTATTGTCCCATTTATAGCCCATCACAAGCAAAGGTTGAAAAGCCCCAAATTAGAGAAAACATGAAATGTTGCAAAATTATAATTAGATCCTCAATGCCACAGTACATTGTTCTGATGAATCTTTTGTACGGCTAGCTTATGCTTACATATAAATACCTTCTCAGTAAATAAAAATGTACTGTAGGCTTGACTTTTAGAGAAGCTGTAAAGCTTAGCATACGCGATGATCCCAAAGTCAATGCTGTAAGGCTTGCTTCTTCATCCATAAATAAAGCACATTTGCATCCATTCAGTCAAATTAGCTCCATATAAAAAGATGGTTATAATTAGCTCCTCTTTCAGGTTCACGGTTAAAACTCAAGCGTGCCTGCCGTCTTGATTAAATCCACCATCGTCTTCCAATAGCTAGTGCTAATTCTTCCAAGGAAATATTCAGTTGAGGTGTTATTTTATTCTGCACTGCTGTTAGTTGTCTAATTTACGCCAAGTCCCTGCAGTGCTTTCCTTAAGCCATCCTCTTTGTCTTGCCTTTGAAATTTACCAAATCTTACAAGAAATCAATACTTAATTGATTATTCACTTTTCTGCAGCTTCAAACAGCAAGCACGCATAAGATCCTGGAGTAGTCACCCGATTTCCAATGCAGGAGGTTGCTTGGTGGCAGGGATCTGCAAGTATCCAACAGCAGGCATTCCACTCCACGGAGCTGTGCAGTGGCGTACAGTGCCAGCATCCAATAAAGAAAACGAAGATACTCTAACGAAGCAGGAAAAGTTCCCATGTGAGACAGATCCATATCAATGCTTTAAATAAAAAGCGGAGGCTCTGGCTTTCGGATACAAGAGCACCATTCTCTTTGCAGCTACCCCTCTGTTTTTTGCTTACCCTTTTCTTCCCATGGCACTGAAGTGGAATATCCAAAGTGCCACCGAACTCAGAGAACTCCACGCCGGAACGGGGGTGAGGCTCGTGCTGTACCTCTGACATAGAATAAGGATGGCAAGCACGTAACATTACGAAATGTAGGACAAATTCAGGCGAGAGAGAGAGAGGGAGAGCAAGAGACAGATGGCGGATCTGGCTAGGAGCCAAAGCCAGTGAAATGAATTACATTGCTGAATAACTGTACACCATTGATTCTGCCACTTGTTGCCGCATGGCAAAAAAGGGCCCTGACGTTGGCAGGAATCTCCTCGCGTGTCACGCATGCCGCAGACAACTTTTCGCACGTAACTCACCGCGCCGGCAACGACACGCTACGGCAGGGCATGTCGTGTGTGTGTGTGTGTGTGTGTGCGCGCGCGCGCGCGCGTGCGTGCGTGTGTGCTTGTGTGCGTGGGGGGAAAGTGCGTGCGTGTGTGTGCGGGAGAAAAAGAGAGAGAGCCGGAGTGCGTGTGGGGGGTGTGTGGGTATGTGTCTGCGTGCGTGGTGTGTGTGCCTGCGCGCGCGCGCGCGCGTGTGTGCGGAGGGGAAAACAATCACTGCAATCCAGCCATTTTGTTTAATGAAGAATGGAAGGCTGGCATTCAGAGACGTGGTTATGTGCCGCATATTAATGTGTGCTCTGTAGACATCCTCCCCCTTTTTAAATGAGTGGCACAGGAACGAAGCCCTCTGTAGAGCAGCCACCGTGGGAGCAGGAGCTCGCAAGGTAACATATCATCGCTAAACCTACGGACGTGGCACCCGCCGTGCCGCAGAAGAACAAGTTGCTGTCTGACGAGGAGGAAAAGCTGGTCCCACGGTTACGACGTTTGGGTGTTTTCGAAAAGATAGCCAGAGTCGAAGCAGACTGTTCAATAAATGCTTCGTACCCAGGATGAAGGGAGACATTATGGGATGCCCAGGGGGCTTTGGAAATCAAATACAATGTTTGAGTAGCACAATTTGAGGTACATTATAAAAAAGCAATTTGAATTGCCAATGAGGCGACACATATCTGCATGCTAATTAGACCTGTGTCAAGCTTAGTCTGCCGGGTTGTGTTGATGGCTAGGAATGCGCTTGTAACTCTGCTGAGAGATTGTTTCTGCATAAATTATCAGCTTTGTCCTACTGATCATTTTCTGCAAACAAACATGAAATGTAAGATCAAAAGGCAATTCTGAAATTAAAATTATTGATTGATAAAGCCTAGATTTCAGAATCTAATTAGAGGAGGCACAAACAAAGCTGATATTATTACAGATTGTGCCTGAGCTAGCAGCCAGATTGTGCAAGGCTTGTAATTTATCTTTGTTTATGCAGCCAGGATATTAAAAATGTAATTAAAATGGTAAAATGATCTGATCAGAAATAGCCACCTAGTGGCAAGTATATTATTTTAAATGGATTATAAAAGCATTGATCTGTGCAAATAAAAGGGTTTTTTCATGACAAACATAGCAGATCATTGAAACTTGCTGAGCAATTTGTCTTTTGCTAATAAGTTGTCTTTTGTGTTTTGTTCCATAGATAAGCAACATCATTTATAACCCTCATTTGCACACTAATAAACATTCTGTTATTACAGGTGGTGTTGGGAACATCTTTCATAAATTATGGCATATGAAAATGGAAGAAACAAATAAACCCTTTTCTAGACATGCACTATATACGTTTTGTAAAATTAGAATATTCATCTGACAGCAGCAGGAGAAGTTGCTTATTAGCTCACTCTATTGCTCTGTTTAAGCCATGAAACAGTAGAAACGCTATCAATATGTAATTCGGCTTATTGCCTATCCTCGTTACTTAAAAATGCTATACAAAACACAGAGGGCCCAATTTACTAAGTCTGCGCAGATTCAATTACTAAATTTCATGGTAATAAAGAGGTCTTTGTGATTTATACATTCTTTTTACCCTCATTTGGCACCTTTCTAGAGCTGCCAAGTGGATTAGGTATTTAAAGAACGGACTGTTTAATTGCACACAATATAGAAATGAGTTTCGAAATTTCTCTGCCGTCATGAGCTACGGTCAGTGAAACTGCCAAAGGAAGCTTTGTTGTATGTTAATCAAGCTAGACTTCAAAACCCAAAGTATAAACAGTTTTTCAAGAAAATACAGTCAGAAGTTTGTAAGTTCACGAGCAGGGCTTAACTCACGTATTTCTTTTTATTTCAGATTTCCACATGAAACCACTATGGAAATACTCAATTCCTTTTTAAGAAATTCACAATTTAGGGTCCTGTCAGCAGCTCTGGGGTCTTTTGTTAGGTGCACTTAAAATGCCAGATTAAATATTAATATGTGGTTAGAGTTGTGCTATTTTGCAAGCCCTGAAACCCTATTAGTAAATCATGATCTGGTGACTGATGCAAGAAATTTCAAGGCACCAAGAGTGCAGATTGCCCATCAATCTGACGGATCACTAATTTTTAGTAAATCAGGCCCTTGGACTTTTAGCTGTAAGCAGATGTATGTTTCATTGTGACGGGAAAAGCAGTCCAACTAACAGAGCAATTTTCTGCACTGAATATGTACCGTAACAGGCAGAGTTGTTTTGCATAATCAGTAAGTTATTTGAATACAAGTGTTCATTTAACAGGCTGTGCATGAGTGATACTGTTCTTGAAAAAAGCCCCTATTTTAAGCTAGAGGA
The DNA here is from genome assembly GCF_965231255.1 of Vanellus vanellus. NCBI lineage: Eukaryota > Metazoa > Chordata > Aves > Charadriiformes > Charadriidae > Vanellus > Vanellus vanellus. Next base: position 136,542,589 of record NC_138906.1, on the reverse strand, counting down.
GAAAGCTGCATTATTTTTATAGAATAGTACTAGGATTTCAAAATGGATCCTCAGCATGGTGGAGCTCCAGAAGAATGAATGGAGCCAAAGAAGAATGCCCAGGGGGAAGCAGTGTCACATCTTCCCTGCCCGCCCAAGGAGCTGCGTCCCTTCAATAGGCTTCATCACCCACTGATTGTAGGACGCCTGCGCAAAGCTTTTAGGTAGGGTGAGGAAGTATCAGGAAGGATCCTGAAGGGTCAGGCAAAGGAAAATGGAACCCAAAAGAAGGGGTAGGAAACAATCTGGGTGAAAATATTGAAAACACTGTTAGGCAATAAGCTACTGCTGTAGAGATTATAAAGATGCTCCCTGACATATGGCACGCTTTGATATGTGGCTGACTTCCGGCCTTCCTAACCTCTTGAGGAAAAAAAAAAAACAACAGCAACCACCCCCAAAACCAAACTACACCCTCTTTATTGGCAATCTTTATTTCATACAGAGGAATCTTGACTTCTAGTTCCTTGTAATGCAGATTTAAGAAGCTGATTTAGGTATGTAGTAACTATAAAATGTTTAATGTGTACAAATACTAGCATAGCTTATATTGCCTCCCATTTCATATCTGTCCTTTTTGCTTTCATAGATCCTCTCTCGCTCACTTTTTTAGCAGTTGGCTGACACTCGTATGGAAATTGCTGTTAGAAAGAGACCTCTCCACACCTCCTCTGCCAGTGCTGCTTGACCGACGCTGAGAAGTACAGGTCTGAAAGACTGATAAGTCTTGCCTGTATCCGTATCTCTCTCAGGTCACCCTCTTCAAAACACCTATACACACCGCTTAAAAGAAATCTCCCAAATCTCAATCTAAAATAAAATGCAATTAATAAATTCAAGTTTTCTTCTTTAGCAGAAGCCTACAAATATAAGCCCTTACAATCAATATATTGAAAGTACGGCACGCATTATACATCTTTTTAAAATAAATAATTGCAGTGTGCAATAATTCAAGGCTTGCCCAAGCTGAGGGACAGTCTAAGAAAGAGAGACGAGGTAGTGTTATTTTTACACCAGGTGGCCATTTTTACTATTTTCAAATACTAAATCATTTCTTTTATTTAAAGAAAGCGATCCAGATCAATAGGCCTTCTGGTATTGACATTGCGAAGTAATATGCAGCAACACCAACCGTTCTGAAACATTCCAGCAGGCTTTTAACGTGAGCGGGAGTCTGCTGGGAGCAGCCTCTCCAGCCGAGGCACATGGAGGGTGTTCTAATTTCCACTAAGCCCTGATCAATGGGAATTTATTACCACTTAGACAAATAGAAGCCCAGACTGTTTGCGTAAAACCGAACCGGCTTAGATATATGGCCCACATCAGAAAGATACACAAATATTAAAAGTAAAGCAAAATAGTAAAACAATACGCGGATGTCTTTTTAGCCTTCCTTTTCCACAAAGCTAATACTTTGTTACTACATCCTGTGAAAATACAAATGCTGACAGAGGAAAGCTCACATGTATTTAATGGCGTTCCAGAGTAATGTACGTATCATTGTTTCTGAACTGTAGTTCCTATTGTGCTCTGTGTCGTACTCATGTGTTTACCAAATGTCAGAAACCTCCTTTACAGGCTATTAATACTATTGTGGTCCCTCCAACATGCACACAAATACACCCACTCCTCTCACCACACACACTTTCTCAGTGTCCATCAATATGTTACAGAGTCTGCGTTTCATTACCATATCATATGGGGTATTGATTCGTGTTCCAAGCTAAATAATGTTGTTTTTTAAAAGATCTTTTACCCTTTAAGTGGGGTTTGCTAGCCGAACCGCAGACTGGTAACAAAGACGTATTATAATATTTGATACGATATGTACTTTGGCAAACACCAAAACCAGTAACTTAGGCAGAAATTTCAATGCTTAATTCAAGTTTTACAAACAGGAAAATTGTGCACAAGATCCAGTTACATACATTCCATGTTAAAAAGGGAAACATTCCTAATAGTCCTTTCAACATAATAAGATTCAGGCCTTAGCAGTAAAGAAAATGATTACAAGTTTTATTAAGCTTCAACTAGTTTCCATACCAGATCTAAAAAGTCACCTTGCACCTATATAAAGAGGATTATTTATGTAATTATCTGTACATGTGTCCTCATCAGCCACTGTATACAATCATTTCATGGCAATCAGATTCAGCACAAAAACATCAAGGCCTAAGTACAAATATTATTACTATAATGGGTTTTCATTTCTAGAGGTCATCAGGGGAAGGGATTAATTTTGCTTGCTTTATTGTACACACAGAACAGCACACAGGGTCATATTACAACGCCTCTATCTGGGAAATCACATTCAGCTGTAATGAGAAAGGCATTTCTTAAAACAATTTTACAATTTGGGGTGTATTAGCTGTATTTTATTTCATTTCTATATTGCTTTCCTTTATGCCTGTTTATTTCAGATATCATTAATTGATTCTTAGTGATATTTACTAGTGATTTATTAGTGATTTATTAGTTATTTATTAGTGATTTCAGGTGTCTTTTTTGATATTTGACAACTGCTTGCATTTCCTTTTCAAGATTCCTTTTATCAGTAGTGATATGGAAACATTTTGTATCTGGGTTGCTTATAGACAGTTTTTCAGAATCGTATAAAGAACTTAAAATCTGTTAACCAAAACTACTCCAAATACATTGCATTTCCTTACAGTTTCTATATATCATACACAAAATGGTCTCCGGCTAATAACTTACAGACACAGCTTTATTTTACCCTTGCTTCCTCAGAGACTGTCTCGTTATGAGGTATTATTTAAATGAGACAACAGCATTGTTACCTATGCTGCATGAAACTGATATTCTGCTACCCAAGGAACTTCATTCTTGCTCACAGCAGATGATGTTGTGAAGCAGGTTTTGTACAGGCAGGGTCAGAGGTGGCAGGAAAGCGAACCCAAAAGATCGTGTCGCACAGTGTCCAGAAATATACATCTGTACACAATATGCGTTTAATGAGTGTGAAATTAACAGTCCCATTTTAGCCAGCAACAGATGATTTTGCAGTCTATTTTCAACTAGTTTCAAAGCTGTGTGAGTGAAAGTTCAAGAGAGCCAGGACTGGCTGCAGAATCCCAACAGCACAAGCTGAGATAAGAAAAAGAGAAAATAAATTTCTAAATGAAATGTGGAGAGAAGTGAGATGAAAAACAAAACCAGAAATTGAATAGAACCATTGAACAGAGACACAAATACTGGAACTAAAATGAAGAAAAGAAAAAATTTAATGTCTATAGCATTTCTTACATGCCTTACAGAGATTATTCACTTGCATAGGCAAAACCTCTTCTTCTTTTTCTATGGCTGTTAAAACCTAGATTTTGCTCTAATTAGAAAACTTGTTTTCCCTAGGTTTCCTTGGAATTGATAAAAGGAGTAGAGTTTAAACTACTGGAAAAAAAAGATTGACCAACCTGAAGAAGTTCCCTGAATATTCCCAGTCTTAACATTAATATTCTTCTGACTTATTTTGTCTTGGCAAAGGAGCTGAGAAGCAGCAGTGTCTGGAGACATTATGATTTCAGAGGCCAAGACTATCCATAAACCTTACAAAAGCACTGGAGAACTGCACAGAGCAATGGCATTATAGTCAAGATAAAACACATGCTTCCTTTCCCTCTTGCACGCTCTTTCTGGCTCTGCAGATTGGCAATGAACTCGTTCTCCCAGACACTGTCTTTTTGGAGCGCTGAAGACTATTCTTGGCACTTGAGGAATACATGCGCAAGCATGCTGGCCACTGAAATTATGAGCACAACTGAAGGAATGATATGTCCTTTCCCATTCTAGCAAGGATGTCTCAGGGACTCTGTTGACTCTTATGCATTGAGACTATTTCTTGCTCCAGCAAAGATCCATTAAACATACACAATTCTTTTTTTGGCCAGAATATAGCCAAAGATAATTCCCATCGCTATGTGAGTACACATTGTGTGAGAGGTACAGAAACATGTACCTTGGGGGTACCTGCTTTCAGTCATAACTGTAGTTCATTCAGAACATGCAGCTTGCATATTTGTCTCTACCTTTTTGAGAAAAAAATATAATAGAAGTACAGTTTGTTGTAGAGCAACACAGGTTTAAGACTCTAAAGGCTTTGTATATTCCTGTGCATAGCATGTATAGGAAGGAAAAGATGATCGTACTCAAAGAGTTGCGGTCAACAGCTCCATGTCCAAGTGGCGAGCAGTGACAAGTGGTGTTCCTCAGGGGTTGGTACTGGAACCGGTGCTGTTTAACATCTTTGTTGGTGACATGGATGTTGGGATGGAGTGCACCCTCAGGAATTTTGCCGACAACACCAAGCTGTGTGGAGTGGTCGACACGCTGGAGGGGAGGGATACCATCCAGAGGGACCTGAACAGGCTCAAGAGATAGGCCTGTGCAAACCTCAGGAAGTTCAACAAGGCCAAGTGCAAGGTCCTGCATGTGGGTCAGGGCAATCCCATGCACAAATACAGGCTGGATGGAGAATGGATTGAGAGCAGCCCTGAGGAGAAGGACTTGGGGGTGTTGGTTGATAAGAAACTCAATATGAGTCAACAATGTGCGATTGCAGCCTAGAAGGCCAACTGTATCCTGGGCTGCATCAGAAGTGCGGCCAGCAGGTCGAGGGAGGTGATTCTGCCCCTCTACTCCACTCTCATGAGACCACAACTGGAATACTGCGTCCAGCTCTGGAGCCCTCAACATAAAAAGGACATGGACTTGTTAGAGTGGGTCCAGAGGAAGGCCACAAAGATGATCAGAGAGTTCGAGAACCTCTGTTATGAAGACAGACTGAGAGAGTTGGGGTTGTTCAGCCTGGAGAAGAGAAGTGTCCGGGGACAGCCTTCCAGTATCTGAAGGGTGCCTACAAGAAGGCTGGAGAGGGACTTTTTACGAAGGCATGTAGTGATCAGATGAGCAGTAATGGTTTCAAACTGGAAGAAGGGACATTTAGATTAGATATTAGGAAACAAAAATTCACTCTGAGGCTGGTGAGGCACTGGAACAGGTTGCCCATGGAAGTTGTGGATGCCCCATCCCTAGAAGTGTTCAAGGCCAGGCTAGATGCGGCTTTGAGCAACGTGGTCTAGTGGGAGGTGTCCCTGGCCATGGTAGGGGGATTGGAATTAGATGATCTTTGAGGTCCCTTCCAACCTAAACCATTCTATGATTCTATGATAATTAATTGCATTCTGCCTTCATGTAAAACAACATTAAAGGCCCAAATTGTGCTTAAACTTGCATAGATTAAATCCTGACAGGAAAGTAAATTATATTAACCCATTGTAAAGAACCTCAGGAACACTCCTTTACTTATCTATCTAGACGTATTTAACATCAAGAGAAGAAACAAATACTGAAACACTAGAAATAGTTAATAAATGTAACTTTACTGCAGAATATGCATTTTCCTTTACTGGAGAGTTTATACACAATGACACATATAAGCACAGAGAGAGCATCCATATGACACTTACCTTTACTGTTGCTTAAAACGTTGTTTAAAAGTCAAGACAAGTTTCTGAATAAATCAAAATCAAAACCATTTAAGATGCTAGTTGAATCAGAAAAAGAAATATGATACAAAGAAGTGGAATTAGTCCAGAGGTTTTCTTAAATATTTGTCTTTAAATATATCATGTTTTCCAAGCCAAGGGGACTGGATTCCAGTCTTCTTCAGCCACTTCAAATGTGAAAGGTCTGATCTCACTTGAGTCTCTCTTTCTGAGTATAACAGCATCCTGGCACCTGTCGTCAGCCTCACACTGAGATCCCAGACACCATCACACTAACTCACAGAAGAACACTCCTATGGGCTGGAGGCTACTGGTTCCCCAGTTGTTGATTCTTTTAAGCCAGGACCTTAAATCCCCACTCCAGATGGTTATTATTCTTGGATGGGTTAGTGGAATTGTGTCCTTTCTTAGCTAGGAATTCTACACTTATTGGGACTGGAAAGGACATTCCCATTATTTTTTTTTTTTTATTTTACAATCAAAACAAGAAAACAAAAAAAAGCTCCTGATCAGTTATATCCAAACATGGCCCTATGCAAGGAAGTCTATACAATGCAAGGCTGTGAGAATATACGAAGACCCAATGCCCCACAAACTTGACCGTTTAGACTTCATTGTGGCTACCCAGGAGGAGACACCAAGGCCAACTGACACAGACCCCACACCCATACTACTGAACTGTTTCACCCTCCAGAACGTGGTGGCTGCACTCAAAGTGTCTGTTAGAGATTTTCTCTGGCTCACACTAACTCCTGAACTACATCCAGGAATTAGTCAGCCGAAGGCTAGCTGATGCAGGCCAAAATCATGCTGAGGAACACACTGACACTTTAACAGTAGAAAGGGTAGTATTCCAGAGCTCAGGAATGTTCCTAGGCTCTGTTTAATTTTAGGCTATACATTTAGCCTGTAAGTCTTTCCATTAATGAAAGTGGGCTTTGGACTTGGTCCTTAGAGGACCAGTGACATTTGAAGGATGGAAGAGGGATACAATCAATTTAAATACGCATTTGCAAATTTACAAAATATTATAAACATGTAAGGTAGTGCATCTATCTTCATCAGACTCTAAAGCTGTAAATACCAGATGTCATTTATAGATTAAATGATTTTCCTAAATCTAATTTTATATTAATACAAACCATTTGTCAATTCAACATGAAGGTTTCTATTTTAAACATTCAAAAGTCATGGAATGCAAATGTTAGGGTTATCCCAGTGATTCATTGCACAAAACATAAATTAAGGTATAAACTGAACAGAAAAAATAATTTGCCTGAGAGGTGTTGAAACAGGTCTGCAACTGACCTGTTCATGGCATTTTCACCTCTGCTTGTTTTTTAAGATCAGTCCTTTGGTGGAAAATCCTCTCAAAATCCCACGACTCCAATAGCCTGATCTCCTGCACATGCAAAAATTTAACCAATAGAAAACAAAAATTCAAATGCGCAAGAGGGCTTTGAGAGGTGAATTCATAAGGAAAAAAAAATAAATTCATCCGCAGTTCAAGAAGGTCTTTTTCTGTACCTGCTTACCTTCAGTAATGAAGGTTAAAAACCATGATACGGTTAAACACTCTGTACCTTAGTCTTCATTATCACTCAAAGACTGGTCCTTTCAGAAGATCTTCAAAGTAACTAGCAAAGATAACAAGATTGTCAACAGGTATTTAAAGAAATTAAAGGAAACCATATCATCCTTTGATAAAAAGAAAGTTTTAAAAAGTAGCAAACGCACGGCTGATTCCTTTTTCACTGTGCTGCAGGAGGATAAGATATCATGGAAGGTAATATCATCAAAACAAACTTGAACACTTGTATTTGATGGTACTGTTTTCAAATTAGAAACTTTATAATGTCATTAAGTCTTTGATGAGATCTGCAAATCAGAAAATGGTTTAAGAGCAGAGTTTTGCCAGTCTATATTTCTCAGAATCCCTAATTTTGAGCTCCCAAAGGAATTGTCAATACAGCTGGTAATTAGAAAGGAATAACTCAGTTCAAAGTGACCCTTGTCATGTTCAGTCTGCATATTTGGAGCTTGACTAAGGCAACTGAACTGTCAGGCATGAGGCAATGAAGGCCATCTCTGTCTCTGCCCCTGAGGCCATTGTGCATAGTCAGCTCCACGGAGTTAAGTCTTCTATTTCTCTCTATTCTATGCTAAAGCAATTAAATACAGCAACCCTCCTCACTGTCAGGATTTTCCTTCTTCACTCGTCAGCATCAACACTTCAAGAACACACTCTTCTCTTGAGAATGACTCCTGCCTTTGAAACTGGCCTAGACTAATTGTTTTTTCCATTTTTAACACAAAGGACTTGTTTACCTACGTGTGAGTACGGGATATATACATGCAAAGAGCAATGCTTGCAACAAGCTCCCTGGATAGGATTCAGCTATTTTAGTGCACAGTGGCAGAAGAATTCTTCTATTATAGCAGCTCCTCGACTTGAACAAGCTATTCTAGCAAAAGGAATCCATATTTTCTGGATTTTGCTAGCATAGTTATGTCAGCAGAAGGAATGCAATACAGTTAAAGACGCAGGACAGAAAGCAGAACAAACAACAGAGTGACCCTGATAAACATCCATGAGAGAGACCCTCTGAACTAAGCCTTGACTGCAATAGACTTGGAGTTATGAACAAAATATGCATTTCTTAGTTTTGTCTGTACATGGAAACTTAGTTTCAATATTTATAATTACATTACTTGATGACTGGTATCAAAGTCTGTCACTGAAATCTGGAGTTAAAACTGTTTTGTTCTCACTGAAGCTGCAGTTTGAAGAGGTGACTGTCTGTACTTACTGATAAATGGGAAGAACACTCAGGACTGCGATATTTTTCAAAATAAAGCTATATTGCTCCTTTTTAGTATTAGCATATTCCAACATTTGGAGTACTTGCACAGGGCTTAGATGTCAGTAATGCACACATCCAAGACTTAGGGTATTCCACTGACTTTTTAAAATATGAAACCAAGCATAACCAGGTTTTCATGGCATAGATGTTTATCCTGTGGGATCTTTCCACAGGTCAAAATATGAAAATCCCCCAAACCAAAAACTGAAACATGAAAGCAAGAGACAGGAGGGGCATCTAAATATTTCTGCCTTGAAGAAGAAATGTCTTGTATCACATACCCTCATGTATGATCTAGTCACTGAGTATGAAAATTCTTTGATTTTTAAATTCTCTATATTAAAATACAACAGAAGATGCCAATATGAAACGAAGGTCTAAACCACCACCTGCTTTAAAGAGTTGTATAAATACCTTTATATTTTCATTCATGAAAATATCAGAGCAGGAGATCATAAAACCTTATTAATGTACAACGCTTTGTAGTGCATCTCAAATGACTTTCACAGCAAGAAGCTTGCCCTACCCATATATCCAAGCGTTTGTGGTACTTCTAAGCAGAAGGAAGTATAAAATCAAATCATTCCTACCACATGATTACATAATTTAGTCTCAATTATACCTTGTGAATGATTTTAAATATTCAATTAAGCTGCATTTGAATTTTGCCAACGATTATTTCAGTTCTTATCACCTTTGGATGCCTGTTCAAAATGCTTACTGCTAAGGCATTAAATGTACCCTCCCATATTGTCACACTGACTGTAGGGTAAATGAGTCTATGATGATTTCTCCCTCCAAGGCTCAGAATATTAAATTAAAATCTAAAAGAAACAACAACATTGTTTTCATATAACCAGGGGCCTCTCCAAACATAAAATATATTAGCATAGTTCCAGGCTCACTGAGGAGGAAGTAAGTTGACTTATTCACATAAAAGCTGCGGTGATGTATTCTTATATTCTGTCAAGCTACAAATCTGAAAATTTGCCTAAAGGCAAATTGGATTTTATCTATCCATAGCATTAATATAAAACAAATCTACATAGCTTTTTATTGATATTACAGTCTGGTTTTCTTACTTCTAAATCTAAACAACCTTTCATCTGACAGCACATAGCAGATTTTTTGTTTCTTGCTTCATCTAGTCTTTAAGTATAACATATTCAGTGGAGTTCTTACCTTTTGAAATTATATTCTTACCTTTTAAAATGATACCTGCTTCTAATTAACAGCATTTCAACACAAAATTGCTCAAGAGTAACTAGACTGCGTTGTTCCAACCCTTAAGTCATGACTTAAGTATGTATTTCAGTGGAAGGCTTTCTTTTTTTTTTGCCCAAGTAAGCACTGAAGAAGTGTTTGGGGTTTGTTTTGAAATTAATAGCTAGCAGTTTTCTTGTTCATTAGGAAAAGCTTTCTTTTTAAAGTTTCCTCCATAAATTATCTGAATCCTTCCCTACTATGGCCAATGAATTAGAACCACGTTGTAACATTGCATCATCTATATAGTTATAAAATAGATTTAATACAATCAAGAATAAATCATTGACAAATAAATTCAATAAACATGGTCTGAAGACTGAGTCTTGGCGGACATCACAGTCCATTTCAGCCAAGCCAGATTCCTTGCCCTGTACAACAAATCTGTGTGCTCTTCTTGTTAAGCAGTCATGAATCTGAGTTAAATGATTATCCTCAGGAGCATCATAGTCTTATCTCCTCTAATCAGCATTCTAGAGTCAATCAAATCAAATGCTTCTGTGAAAATTACAAAATACAGTGCCAGTACTCCGATTCTATCCAATGCCTGGTCACTGGCAATATTACTGTTAAAATGTCAGATGCCAAAAAATATTATTGGCACAGTCAGGAAGAAATGAAATTCACAGATCTAAGGACCTGGGTTGAAATTCTGCCAATCAGAGGGACAGGAAGAGAAAAAGCCAAGATATTTTTATTCTCTTACCTACTGATGACTAACTAAAATTAACTGAAATTACTGAAAATCAGCTTAGGCATGGCCTTCTGGGAGTTGATTGCAACATCAGGTATCACCCACAGTAAGGTGAAATTCTTCTCATTGACCCTTGCTTTGGCATAGCTAAAACCAAGTTTGGTCTTTTTCAGAAAGTGTTTCAACATTTGCACCCTCAGTAAGTTCGCAGACGACATTAAACTAGGGGGGCGTGTTGATCTGCTTGAGGGTAGATTGGCTCTGCAGAGGGATCTGGACAGGCTGGACAGATGGGCTGAGTCCAATGGTATGAGGTTCAACAAGGCCAAGTGTCGGGTCCTGCACTTGGGTCACAACAACCCCATGCAGCGCTACAGACTGGGGGCGGAGTGGCTCGAAAGCTGCCTGGCAGAAAAGGACCTGGGGGTGTTGGTGGACAGCCGTCTGAGCATGAGCCAGCAGTGTGCCCAGGCAGCCAAGAAGGCCAACACCATCCTGGCCTGCATCAGGAATAGTGTGGTGAGCCGGACTAGGGAAGTAATCATCCCCCTGTACTCGGCACTGGTGAGGCCTCACCTCGAGTACTGTGTTCAGTTTTGGGCCCCTCACTACAAGAAGGACATTGAGGTGTTGGAGCGTGTCCAGAGAAGGGCTACAAAGCTGGTGAAGGGTCTGGAGGACAAACCTTATGAGGAACGACTGAGGGATCTGGGGTTGTTTAGCCTGGAGAAGAGGAGGCTGAGGGGAGACCTTATCACCCTCTACAACTACCTGAAAGGAGGTTTTAGAGAGATGGGAGCTGACCTCTTCTCCCTGGTGACAAGTGATAGGACAAGAGGAAATGGGTTCAAGTTATGTCAGGGCAGGTTTAGATTGGATATTAGGAAGCATTTTTTCACTGAAAGGGTTATTAAACATTGGAATAAGCTGCCCAGAGAGGTGGTGGATTCACCATCCCTGGAGGTGTTTAAGAAAAGGGTAGATGAGGTGCTTAGGGACATGGTTTAGAAGCGGTGGTGTTTGTATCAGGGTAGGTTAATGGTTGGACTTGATGATCTTAAAGGTCCCTTCCAACCTCACTGATTCTATGATTCTATGATTCTATGATTTCTGACCGGCTGCCCTGAATGAGCAAGAACACCAATTCTCCTAACAGCCACCAGTTTTTTAGCCATGACTCTACAATAGAAAGGGTGAAGGCAATGCCTTTATCTTTCTCTTGGGCTGAAACCACAATCAAGTAAGTTTCTACTTGGCCAAACTGGGAAGAAAGGAAGGTAGAATTTTTTTTATTCGGCACTGTAGGGAATAGACAGACTTTAGCTCTAACTGATTAAGAGATTTCCAAATAACTTTTCATAGAATTTTTCATTTTTATCTGAGTTGCAGTTTAGATCTTTTATTTCACGTTACAATATCTCACCTAGAAAATAATTGCTTAAAAATGATCCTTAGTGTGAGGGATTATGTGTGTGATAGTTCAACTACAGCTAAAGTGGTCATAGCATCTACAATTCTTAAATTTGGAAGGCCTGACAAAAAACATGGATTCTACAGTATCCAAAAGAAGTTAAGAAAAATCACATTTATGAGTTACATAAGTAGATTTCAGTAATTTTATTTTGTTAAGTACAAGTATAATGGAGAAATCTACCTCTGTTAAAATGCCTGTCACTGACAATGGAGGTTAATTTTGTCCCTTTATAGTATTAAAGTGATGCACTTTTAAAATTTATTTTGTTTCCTATTTGGAGAGGTTTTTTAAATCCCCTATCCTGAAAGTAACCCAAACCCTATTCAAGATCATTTTAATTATAAAAAAAAACCAACACCACATATTATTTTGTTTTTAAAAGAAACAATGACCGCGGTAAAATGTCTGAAAATGTCATCAAAGTTTATCTGAAAGCAGAATGTTCCTCTTCAGCTGTCCGAAACGTCCTGGAAATCTATGCATGACTTCTAAAGATCCACAAAAGAGTAACTAGGAAAATAAGCTTTACAAAATAAACTGTGACCCTCATATGGGATTGAAAAATACAGTAAAAACTTGCAGATCTATTCCATTATGAGGGGAGGGTAGAAGCCAGGCAGGATACCTTAATGCCTTAGATGGCAGTAGACGTACATTTGAGCAAATAACTTGTGATCCATCTTATCAAAAGACTCAAAATTCACTGTAAAATGGTTTACAACTTCACTTATTTAGAGGTTTGCTGTTTGAAGAAAGACTTAGAAATTAGACAAGAGACAAAAAGAACGCCAAAACGTTTACTGTTAATTTACTTATTGCTAACATCTCGTTTTGCATCCTTCACCATGCACACCTGACATCCTACCGTGATGTACAAAGCTCTTCTCATTCACTGTGTATGGAGACTGTGTGCCTTGGTCAGTACTGTGAATTCCCCTCCAAGAACTGGGCGTGTAACTTCATTCTTGGTGGTCTACTAAGCAAAAGAATACTTATGTCTTTTTAGCTAGTCTTTAAGCAGTAAAGGGTGGCTGGGGTGTAGGAGCACCTCCGAGCTCTTAGTCTGGATGATCTCTGTTCCACCTTATTTTAGGATGAGATGTGGGAACCTAACACTGAAGCTTTTCCCCTTCTCTCTGGTTTCAATGGGAAGGAAAATGAGGTGACTAGGCTGGATGGAAAATAGCATAGGTTCCCCAGTCTGAACAACGGATCACCAGAAGCCAAGAAAAATTTTGGGCCTTAAAATTTTTAACTCCTTATTCTGGTTTTGTAATATACAGTTGTACGACTGAAAACAAACGCTAAATAATAGGATTCTCATGTATGAATGTGTTTGATTTGTTATATTAATTATCTAATTAAAAACATTTGGAATCAATATTAAATGCTCTAAGCTAAACACGTCTACATTATTTCAAGAATCTGATCTTTAAAAAGTAAACTGAAGAGAAATTTAACATATATTGGCAAACAGTGAATCAGGAAATGGCCACATCTGCCTGTGAGTTTATCAGATATAAAGGGCCTGCAGCAGAAATTCATGGTGTCTTTTTACAGGCTGGTTTATGCTGTAAAATCTGTACTCACATAACTGAACAAGACTGAAAATATATCAATGAACATATTGCTATCTTTAAGCGAGTTTAAACCAAGCTTAAATAGAGTTAGGAAATTGTCTGACTAATGATGAAAATGGAAGATCGTAGTGTATGTTAACATCTGATTTTCTTTAGATGTAAATCTTGGAAAGAAAATATAATACTTGCTCTCTGACAGTGTGAACTTTTCGACCACAGCTTCTTTGCCAACACCTACTAGTTTGAGGAAGGGTAGTCTTGGATCCACAGATAAATTTAGGGTTTTGCCATAGCACTGGAATACAGTATTCCACAGTCACAGTTCCTATGTTTTATATCTCTAAGTCCACTGAACTGAAATGAACATTTTACCACATCAGCAAAAGAAAATATTTGCAGTTGACTGTATGCAGAAACAAATATTACTATTATTTTCATAATGTATACTTTCAACCAGATACCAACCTCAGATATGAATCTGCAGCTGAAAATACCTTATGAGAAAGCACAAGCTGGATTTTTAATGTTATAGAGTAATGTATTTCACATATCTGAGGCTCAGATACAGCTGTTTGTTGTTTTGTTGGGTTTTTTTGTTGTTGTTGTTGTTTTCTTTTTTTTTTTTTACATTGGACAATAATCACCAGTACAATGATCTGTTAAAAATTTACCAGGCTATGATATTCATTGTCATAGCCTTTCAAGAGAAAGCTCAAATGTTAAAACGCAGCAAGATGCGTACCAGCAATATATCACTCTGTTCTAGTAAACATGTATATTTTATTTTATTTTTTAGATTAGTTTCATCTTGAAAATTACAAATTGGATTAGGAGGTTTGATATGATTAGAAAACAGATTGACAGTCTACTTAGCATTTTTATTAGTCGTGTAGATTATCTATAGGCTATAGATGACCTCAGTCAACTTAACATTCTTTAGGCAGCCAAACACAAGGCAACATCAGCCAATCATAAAAACATGTACTTGATTATTAGGTCTCAAGATGTGTCAAATCAATACACTGTATCACCTTCAAGGCTAGATATAAGAAAGCGCCTGCATCTTTTGTAACTTAGGAGGCTGAAAAAAAAAATGCTAAAAAGCCCACAGTTTACATACGTTCTGTTTAATGCATATTATTGTCATTTCAGGTTTTTGATCTAATTATCACAATTTTTACGTTTTGGATTGCTTTGAAACCCAAAGAAATATAGGTCATAAATGTATTAAATAACAATTTAAAAGGATCACACTGTTACCACCATCTCTTTGTCGTTACTATATACATGTCGAGCATTAAGTGATCTCTTCTGCTTCGGATTGCAATAAGAAATGGTTTACTATAACCAATGTACAGTAATACATCAAAGGACTTTTTGTAATCATGCTTAACTGATGCCATTGCACATTGTGATCTAAAGTTTAAAGGAAAAATATGTAACACAGAGACTGTGGTTATGCTGTACTTGGGTTATTTAAGTGCAGTACCCACATCAGTAGCAACATAGGGAGGGAACACTTCTTCAAAACTATTCCTTTTCTGCACTTCCTTGCTTCCTGAGGATTTATTAATCTATATCTGGCCTGTACCACTACCAGGCTATCAACTTCACCCTATTGTGTGAATATTTCACATTTACCTTTTTTAGGAAAACAGGGAACCGGCACTCTCAATTCTTTCTCTAATTAGCTCAAGTGAAGGAGTAGAAAGTGTAAAGTGTCATTAACTTCCACGGATCTGGACCCATGCTTAAGGAAGTTACTCAGAGGTAGAATCTACTTACTGTTCCGAAGCAGCATAATTCAAAATACAGTTCCTCTACGGGGTAGACAGTATTAAACCTATCTCTTACAGTTACCAAGGCAGAGTGAAGAGACACCAATCCTTCTTTATGATTACCTTACAGGAAAACTTAATCTTTGCATGCTTCGGCTGCATCTACAGACTGGATCTCAAATGTTTCACCACAAAGAGTGCTTCCACATGACTGCAGTATATTCCCCATGGATGAACTGTAACCTTGAAGCTGCAATAAAGATGAAACAAGACGCAGCCGTCCCATAGTCATGATCATAATATGAAAGGCTACTCTATCACACCATTAATAACTATGAATTTAGTTTTAGGTGGCTTGTCAGATGTTTCAGTAGATTTTTCCATTTAACTTACCAGAAGACATTTTTCTGAGTTTGTTAACATTTTTCATTTCTAAAATTAAAATTGATTTGGAGGATAAAATTGTGAATGCTGTATTCAGAAAAGTGGTAGACATCTTTATCATATTTCTAACCATGCACAAAGTGTTGTTCTGATCAAACAGCTTGAATGAGAAAATGCTTGACCGTTATATCTACATATATTTCTATTGATTCATTAGACAGATATTTTCCTCCTGAAGTGAGGGACCAAACCAAAGTCACCTGGAAGTATAGTTTAATTAAGCATTGCTTGTAAAGACAGTAAAAGACCACATGCAAGAATACTTCATTCACTGATGCAGGTTAAAAACTGGCTACACCTTTTCTTCAAAAGAACCTTATTCAGGACTTGAAATAATATTTTGAAAATATTTCTTTATTTTCAGTCAATCTTATTCCTTCCTTATGGATTCTTACTAGTAGAAGGAAGAATCCTTAATATTCAGAAACATTTTTAATACTTGTACACCGAAGACCTGTAGACACTGAAGTTCCAGCATGTTTGGTGTCCCAGCCAGACCTTTTTGGAATTTGTTTGTTTTATGGAAGGCTACCTGAATTCCAGTGTTTTCTGCTTAAGTCATTCAGTTATCCCTTTTGTAACAATGCTGGAAATGAGGTCACTTCATACGTAATGTGTTACACTTTGAAAATCCTATGCGAGTCAACTTTAATTTTTTTCTTCTTGTTTGCTATATAGATTCTCAAACTTTAAAATATCATAACTGTTATTCCTAACAGAATTAACTGTTATTCTGAATAGAAATACATGTTACAATACAACATGGTGTTTGGGAACTTTTCTCCACCTCCTGCTTAATTAAGTCCCGTAACTCCTAATTAACACTTCCTAAAGCTTTAGTTTGTCTAAGGTAGTAAGCCCTAGAATTTCAAGGGTAATAGGTGCTATGCTAATTGAATGGATAGTTACAAATGAGTTGCTAAGGGATTAGCCCAAGAAAAGTGCAATACATTTAGGAAGGTTTTGAGGTGGCTTCCTACACAGAAAGATCCAAAGAATCTTAACAGACTAGAAACAGAAAATCAAGCAAAAATGAACTCTTTTACACCTGACTCTGCACCTAAGATGTATCTCTTCATCCTTCCGTCTCACCGAACTTTGCTGGAAAAACAAACACGTATGCCATAATTAACTAGATTTACAAACATGAGGTTTAACTTCTGCAACCTTTAGTGAATCTTGTTGCCTGATTTACTCTGGCTAAGGCTAAAGAAAAGTCAGATTTGAGGGGCTAGAACTTTCTTTCCTCTGCTGAATACGGATTTCTGCTAACCAGCCAGCCTCATCTTTGTTACAAGTTTTAATATTTCTCTTTGCCCGCTGCTACCAGCAAGTGTGTGTATATATATACACATACACATGCGTGTGTATACACTGAAAGAGATTTTTTTTATCAGAGAGATCCTGAAGTACAAGCTGCCATGTTGGATGGGGCAGTTCATTAGTAATGCCTCAGCATACCTTTCAAGCATCCTACAGAAATGCACCGAAGCTCGTGGCATAGCAAGAATTGTCTAGTGCACAGATCTAAGGGTCTCCATACCCCTGGAAACATCTTAGTGTACTGAAGATCATTGCAGTTATTGAATTACTGGTGAATTTCTTAAAACACCACATGGCCATATATAATATTTTAACTTTTTTTACTTCCTTGTCCTTGAGGTCTCCTGTTTAACATTCTATTGGATATCTGAATTAGCGCCTTGGGTTCAGGCTTCTTTATGTAGCATTTTATGAAAAGGTATTATATGAATACCCTTGTTAGAAATCTAAATTCCACATCCCTTGCACTGTCACCTTTGGTTTTCTCCTCAGACTTCTTCAAAATACTTCAAATTCACTGATTTTGTGTTTGAATATAAGTGTGTTGCACTAATACACTATTGCAGACTACTTAAGTGTACTTGGAAGTGAACACATTGCTTTTGGTGACCTACATAACAGCTTGTACTGCCTGTCTCCCATTCCCGCTTCTTCCTGGTGCTGTTGACAACAAAGTCAGTTAGACAAGGAATGAGGCTAGTTTGGCCTGGCCGGTGTTTTGTGAGACAACTTATTTTCTCTAGTGAGTTGCTACCTTAAGTTTCTTCTTCCGGCAATTTAGTTGCTGGTCACTGACCTCAGTTTATTTATTTTTAGTAAGAAAGCCACAATAAGGTCTCCCCAAAGCCTTTTCTTCTGCAGGCTAAACAACCTCAACTCTGCCTTTCTTCATAGGAGTGGTGTTCCAGCACTCTGATCTTTTTTGTGGCCCTCCTCTGGACTTGCTTTAAAAGATGAGCATTTTTTTTTTGCACTGAGGAATCTAGAGAAGGATGGAGTACTCCAGGTGGGGTCTCATGAGAGTGGAATAGGGGAGGAAAATCACCTCCCTCAACTTGCTGGCAAATCTTCTTTTTGTGCAGCCCAGAACATGACTGGATTCCTGGGCTGCAAGTGCACAGTGCTGATTCATGTCCAGTTTTTCAACTACCAGTCTCTGCAGGGCTGCTCTCGATCCATTCATCCCCTAGTCTGTACTGGTACTTGTGATTGTCCCAACCCAGGTGCAAGATCTTATACTTGGCTTTGTTGGACATCATGAGGTTCACCTGGGCCCACTTCTCAAGCCTGTCAGGGTCCCTCTGGATGACATCCCTTCCCTCAAGCATATCAAATACACTACTCAGCTTGGTGTCATCCACAAACTGAGGCATCTGAAGATAATGGTACAGTAGGATTAATATTGAAGAAAGATCTGCTCTTGAAGATACTGTATGACCTAAGATGAATACTGTTGGGAAGAAATGAACTGTTTTCTCACTATGTCCTTATCACTCACAGTCTGTCCCATAAGCCCCCGGGAGCCCCAAAGACCCACAAATTTTCACACATACCTCCTGTTTCTTTCATACATAAATAATACATCATTTGGTTTTTAGTCTCTGGATATATGACTTTTTTTGTCTTCTTGGCTCTCTCATTCTGTTTTAAATGTTTGTCTGACACAATTTATGATTCTTTCTACTGGGTTCACAAAGATAGGATTTCCAGCTTGGCTCAAGTAATCTTGCAGATTTTGCCATTTACAAATACTGACTTTTATCTTACATTTTCTGCTGAAGTAAGTTATGCTCTCCATAATTCTGTTATAACACAGTCAACATATGTCTATCCTGAGTCAAAATTTAATTTTCCCCATGTTTGATATTAGGGTCATTTTGACTAGTTATGTTATTAAAAGAAACAACAAAAACCCCAATGAAAAATCTTTTCTGTAATTTGATGTCACAGTATTTGGTTTTGATTTGAGTCTTATTCCAGCAATTTTGAAATAATTTATATAGTGGTCACTTCTGTTTAGTGGCAACGTTTTCAAAAAATTCCTGTATATTATCACTTCCGATTTACTCCTCCTGTGCGTTTTTAGAATTCTTAACCCTTGAAAGAAATGCTTTAAAGGACCACACATCCTTAAACCTGTTTTTTTGAGGCACTGTACTGGTTTAAGTGAATCAGAGCATTATTATTATTTAATTATCAGAAATAGTGATTAATAGTAATATCAAATTTGTAACATCTTTGATCTTCTTTTTTGCTAAGCATTCAATACTGTTTTCCTAACAATAAAGTCAGTGATGCAATACAACTTACTTACTTTTTTTTGGTGAACTAACTTAATATACAGATTTTCATCACTGGAACCGCCTTCACCAGCACCTTTCTTTGCCTTTTATTTTATGCAGTATTTTGGGAACAAGACTGTCTTTCCTTTTTCTGATTTCTGACAACTGCACAGCATAATTTGTTCTTTCGCTGCCATAATGTTCCAGTGACCATTGTAATTCCTAATTGTTATTATGTGTGTTACCTTCCATTGTTTGGTTCTTTGTTTCCCACTATACCACATTTCAGCTCACCTTTTTATTTTATTGTTTATGTATTGCCTATACTGAGACCAATAAGTAAAGCCTCTACCCCTCATCTTTGAAATATTCTGCCTGATTCTGGGTTGGAACCCACACTTTACACTTGCGCAGTTGGAAATACCTCCTTAATTTTATTAATAAAGCTCTGGCCTCTTCAGCCTTGATCATAAATATTACACCTGCATCAGTCTCTAATAGTGTCTCTCTCTGGCAAAAGGGAATACTTTAGAATGCCTTCCTATTACTTTGCACACTTATTAATTCATTTTTATGGTTTTCCAAACAAAGGCAAATGCAAACTTTTATTACTTGAAGATATTATTTCAGCATGCATGACAATATGCTTATAGGGAGATAGATTTATAATCTGCAAAAATAACAGTGTCATTACTATTCTATAGTAAGCATAAGAAATGCTAAAATGGATTAAGGAGTTTCTTCTAATTAAAAAGAAATTTAGCTTCAGTTGCTTTATGGCTAGGTTTTAAAGTATTCTGGGATCCAAGTATTACGGATGGAGAACAAAATGCATTTTAAAGTGTTATTCAATATAAGTTCCCTTTATTACTGAGGTTTAACATTTGAAATGCAGTTTTTGGCTGATAGAAAGAGACACTGTAGAAGCCAAGTGGCTTCAAATGGATTTCAGACAGGCAGAATCCAAAATCCTCCATGAGTTGCTACAGACATTAAAAAGTTTCTCAAGCAGCTGCTTTGTTTATAGCTCTCAGACACTTTATCGTGTTGTTGCTTTTTTAATGTACAATAATTTCTGAGCATATTTATCATTCAGTGTGGGAAAATAAGCAAGCACAGGCTGGGATGTAGGAAGAAGGATAGAGAGTAAACTAAGAATTTCCACCTATCGTCTCCACTTCACAGTGAACTGAATGGACGCTACATAAGGAAGCAATGTTGTTTGAAAGTACTATTAATATTTGAGAAGTCATAGAATCATAGAATCACAGAATGGTTTAGGTTGGAAAGGACCTTGAAGATCATCGAGTTCCAACCCCCCTGCCTTAGGAATTAATGAATTCTCTTATGGTGAGTATCAACTTTCTTTCTTTTGTAGTATTGATACATATAGCCACTAGGCTGAGGGTTATGCTGGGAGTGTTTAAATGCTGAGGAGGCACTTTTCAAAAGGTACATGCAAAAAACCCTCAGAAAGCCTCTCACTTTTGCTTGTTCCTTTCTCATGTCCTTTTTTTTCATGAAGATTGAAAAACGACTAAATAGTTTCTTAATTAAATTGATTGAGTTTTTTTAAAAACAGTTTTATTCATTTTACCACAACCTCACATCAGCAAATCTTATTAAATAACAAGTTTTTGATAATTCAAATGAATTTTGTTAAAAATATTTTTTATGTTAAGTACTGTGAGTAACACTTACTATTTAGGCATAGACATTTTTATTAATACATGCTGGGGCAGTTCTACTTGGTTTAAAAATACAGTTGAGGTTTTTTGTTCCACCACTGTTAAAAGAAACTTGAAATCAATTTTATTCTATGTGGAAAATGTATATCCCTTGACATTTAACTTAAGACATAGCCAGTAAGTTCACATTCATGTGACAGCACAGTTCAAATTGATGAAAACAATGTATTCTTTGTGTCATTGTAAATTTGATAAAAATCTGAGCATAATAAACAAAAAATGGGAGGTGTGTTCCTGCAAGCACTAACAAAGGTTTGTTGTTCTGTTTTTCAAGAAAGAGGGTTTTCCCTTTCCAATTAATGGAATTCTAATATTTTTACTGTCTAAGTTGCTATTAGTGTTTAAGGTTGTGAGAAAAACCAAACCAAATAAAAAACATTTCAGAAGCAAACGAACCATGGATATTTCAGTCTGATATATTTATAACACCTGTGCTATGCCAGTACACCTTGTAAATTGGAATAGATCAGTAAACACATGCAAAAAAGCAAAAGGATGCTCATTTGAAGTACTTAATACATAGAAGTAACCTAATTTTGAGGTATGTTATGCAACTATGGCTTAATCCAGGCAACAGCAGCTATGGGCATTCTATGACTTTGATGATCAAGACACATGAAACCACAAAACAAGACAGAACAACAAGTTATACATGAAAAATAAAAAGGAATAACAAATAATTCAGCATGAAACCGGAGATTTTAACACAACAGAATATCGTCCCATTTTTCACAATGAACACTATTTGAAAATTCCACCTGTAGGCCAAATCAGTCTCCTATGATCCTGTTAGGTTTGACTCTCGAACGTTACTTTAGGATTTTGCTTAGAACAAAGGAATAAAAGCCATTTTAATCAACTCTTCTTCTTTTTAATCAGTGCAACATGCGTTTCATGAACAATTTATGGCACTCGACAAAAACATGGGATTTCTTTCAGATTTGCAAAAAAACAAAAGAAAAAAGTATCCTAAAAGAGAACACCATCACTATGGATAGAAAACAGGCAGAATATGGTAGGATATGAGCAGGCATAATTGCATGCTTTGATATTTATGATGAAAGACTTGAGCTGAAAGAAAAATGACAAAAATGCTATCTTAGCCTTTTATGAAACAAAGAAAACCTGAAGGTCGTGCAATAGTAATTTTCATCATTCCTTCCAAAGCCTTGGCAAGCTTTGAAAATTCATATGTAATAGCAGCTAGCTTTTCTAAGTGAAAGTGCTTTGAAATCATCTTGGGATATACAGTATATAAAAGAAACCTTCATTTTTCAACTGCAACAAAAGCAAAATTATATTTCAGAACATTAAGCTGACTATTTTAAATTATGTTGTCTTAGCTCTAGAAAAATCTTTTATTACATTGTACAATTAATTTTCTGAAACTCAGAATGTTCTGCTGTATATATTAATTTTAAAAGAAATTACTTCTGTAAATTAGGAAAAAAGCTCTTAAAATTTACAATTTATTCACTAAAATACAGAAAACATGTCTGGCAAAATCCACTGACAAGCACAAGAAAAGCAAGCTAAAAATACAGAATAAAAAAGGATGTTTACTGTGAGATTTCTGCAGCTGCATAGCATGCTGAATTTCATTTCAATACAAATTCTTCTATGTTCAAAGTAAATAGTTAAATTTAAAGATACCTACAATCTCAACTTTAAGAACACTCAAATTGTCTTTAAAGTAGAAGCATATTCTACTTAATAATATTCATTTCTCATCTCCTGAATGGGTGGGATTTATTTTACCAATAAATCGTTCTCTCTGAGTTTCTGCATTTGCTTGGACTATTGGGTCTTTTTTCTATTCATCCCTGAAATAGAGGTTGAACACTTTTTTAAGCTGTAATTTGACCTCGATGCCTGCTTCCTCCAATTGAGACTGAATCCACAGCAGTAGGAGAAAATATGAAAAAATAACCATCTCAGGAATTAAAAAATCCAACAGTTGGAAACTATTCCAAACTCCAGAGAAAAAGTAGTATCTCAATGGAAAAGTAAAAGAAAAGCTAGCCAAACTTCTGATTTTCCTTCAGTATTACCCATTCTCCAACAATTTCCTTTTTTTTTTTCCCATTTTTCCTTAGTGGTGTTTTAGGAAGTTTACTTTTTAAGATTAGGGAAAGGTGCAAACATTGCATTTAAGAACCCAAACAAATTAATCATCCTGTTGCCTTTTCTGGCAAAGTCAGAAGAAAATGTGTTATTTCAAATAAAATATTTTTTAGAGGTGACAAAAGCAAAGTAGAAGGCTTTAGACAAAAGCATAGTAGAAGGCTTTATCACATCTGTTTTGTTGTTTTTTTGTTGCTTTTTTTTTTTTAAGACTCTTTATGTGTTCCCTTCTAGACTATAATTTTTTTGCAGTCCTGCGTTGTGTAGCATCCAAAAGCTTCTTTACTTCTCCAGTATTTCCTGGCCATATGGATGAATAGTGTTTAGTTTTAAGACGCTCAATTTTATACTTTTTTCCTTTGATGTAATTTAGTCTTTCAGAACTGAGAAGCCACGTGTTAGAAGTTATCTGTTGTACTTAATTAATGTTGGGCACAAACCCACATTGTGCTTGGCTGGGTACAATGGCACAACTGGATGCGCAGGACGAACGATAAAGTGCAGCTGAGATACTTGGGCTAAACCACCAAGAAAGAATGTTTGCTAGTGAAGAATGCAGGGAATGTTGCAAAAATGTGGTTTAAAAATAGGGCCTATGATGGCATTCTGTGGATTTTAATATTCAGAGGGGTGAAACAATTAGGTTCAACACCTAAAGACAGTGAGACTTAGATCCAAATGATTGCCTGGGAAATACTACATTTAGATTACTAGAAGTGTGGTCAGAAACAAAGAACTATTTTTTGATCGGTTTTATAACTGAGATTTTAGGCATGTAAAACCAAAAAAATGAGCAGTCTAGCAGTCTTTCAAGGATAAAAAACAGTACGTGAAGATATCCAACACTCTTGATGACAATAAATATAGAGCCTGACAGTATTAGAAAGTTGAGACAAGTCTCTGCACCCAGAGACTGGAAGAGGTACTTAAACATCAATTCAGTGGCACAGGTGGCTGAGACTTGCTCTTTTGAGTCTGAAGGGGACATGTTTTAATTTTCAGCATCTACAGGAGAATTTTAGGTTTTGACCACCTTCTGGAAGACAAAGGTTTCTTAGCAGCTGTGGAGGTGTGACTTCTGCCGGTATCTTGTTTACCTTTTCTTGTCACTGTTGTGCTCAGAAGAGGAAGGAGCAGCTGCCCTTTTAGAATCAGCCTGCCTCCTTTGTCTCTACATTCTTAGAATTTTCTGTCAATCTAGGCTTTTCAGAGGAAGTCATATCATTACGATTATGCAACCTTTAACTCTTCAGAAAGTATTATTTCTTCAAAAAACGGCACGGACAGGCTGTTAAAAAGCTTATCTTATAAATGCATGATTAGGAATTGAGAGAATTTTTTACCCTTATCACTGTTAATGAATACTTTTATTAGTGCTATTATTACCATTTATAGTAGTAGTTATGTTTATTCCTATATTGGTGGTACCCAGAGTTTACAAAATAATACTCCGTTGTATTAGAAACTGTATAAATATAGCAGTACTCTGAAGATCTTATCAGTGAAATACAAGACTACTAACATCAAGCGGCTACAATAAATGGATTGGAGGGGCACTGGGAAGTGAATAGATGTCATTTAAATGTCTCTCCCAATACAGAGCTCCTGAACTGTCTTCTGGAGGCAGCTATTTCTCTTCTTTGGTTACATTACATCACAGGAGTTTTTACTATGTCACTCCTAACCACTGACATCATAGTAGAATAAAACCTTACAGAGGGGTATGTAAGAATTTCTACTAACTAATTTCTACATTTCTACTAACATAAAACTTTATTGCTTGAATATATTTTCTGAATATATGCAATACTTGTAAGACTATCACAATATTCTGTGTTTCTGTGTCTGCTAATATGAATCCCATGGCACAAGTTGTTTCTGATAAATAAAGACTTCTTTTTCAGCTTTTATTGGATGAAACTAGCCCTGTCCTTGCTCTACTGTTCTTTTTGCTCTGCCAGGGAAAAGCTGCTAGGTACTTTTTGGGATACTTAGCTGCCGTAACCATCTCCTGTGTGAACTCACTGCAGTTCCCAACTGTGATGTCCATCTCACAGAATCACAGAATCACAGAATGGTCAGGGTTGGAAGGGACCTCCAGAGATCATCTAGTCCAACCCCCCTGCCAGAGCAGGGTCACCTACAGCAGGTTGCACAGGATGGCGTCCAGGCAGGTTTGGAATGTCTCCAAAGTGGGAGACTCCACAAACCTCTCTGGGCAGCCTGTTCCAGTGCTCTGCGACCCTCAAAGTAAAGAAGTTCCTCCTCATGTTGAGATGGAACTTCCTATATTCAAGTTTGTGCCTGTTACCTCTTGTCCTATCACTGGGCATGACTGAAAAAAGACTGTTCCCATCCCCCTGGCACCCTCCCTTTAAGTATATGTATGCATTAATAAGATCCCCTCTCAATCTTCTTTTCTCTAGACTAAGAAAACCCAAGTCCCTCAGTCTCTCCTCATAAGAGAGATGTTCTAATCCCCTAATCATCTTTGTAGCTCTTTGCTGGACCCTCTCCAGCAGTTCCCTGTCTTTCTTGAACTGGGGACCCCAGAACTGGACACAATACTCCAGATGTGACCTCACCAGGGCAGAGTAGAGGGGAAGGATGACCTCCCTCGACCTGCTGGCCACACTCTTCTTGATGCACCCCAGGATGCCATTCGCCTTCTTGGCCACCAGGGCACGTTGCTGGCTCGTGGTCATCCTGTTGTCCACCAGGACTCCCAGGTCCCTTTCCACAGAGCTGCTCTCCAGGAGGTCAGCCCCCAACCTGTACTGCTGCATGGGGTTATTCCTCCCCAGGTGCAGGACCCTACACTTGCCCTTGTTGAATTTCATAAGGTTTCTCTCTGCCCGACTCTCCAGCCTGTCCAGGTCATGCTGTAAGGTGGCACAGCCTTCTGGCGTGTCAGCCACTCCTCCCAGTTTTGTGTCATCAGCAAACTTGCTGATGGTACACTCTATCCCTTCATCCATGTCATTTCTCCTACTGCTGTCCACAAGCTGGGGGGACACTGTGGAAGGTCTGGGCTGGCAACCACCGTCTAACCTTTCATTGGAGTTTACTACAGTCCATGATCAAAAAAGAGCCACAGATTGAATGAGACACAGTTAGGTATTCTGCATTTTCTGTCTTCCCTCCATTGGAACTGTGCTGAAGCATCTGTTCCCTCCAAATATTTTTAAGTTCAGGAGATTGTAATATCTAGAGTATTGTTTCTTTTCATAAAAAGAATCTCGTAAATTACCAAAAATTACCAAAATGAATTGGACTGAAGATTGGTCCACTGCATCATTGTCTCACTGTGACACTGATCTTTCTTGTAGCAGTTTTTAA
>NC_138906.1:136348615-136511115 GCF_965231255.1 Vanellus vanellus | reverse complement strand
ATAACTCAGCCTGTCATTAATAGCTTGGAAATGCCCAGCCAGGAGGTCATCACTGCTATTATGAGCCATAGGAATATAAAAATATAAAGAAAAAAAATAATTACCTTTTTGTGTTTTGAAAAGTTAGAACTAAAACTGTAGGTTGCCATGGATATGTTGTTCTGTTTACTAGAGTTATATCCTCTTAGCAGTTAAAGGCCAGGGTTGCAATTCAGCGTGGTGCTGAGCCAAAACAATTAAAGCACACAGCTCAAAAAGCAAACCTCAGCATACTGTAAGATCAAGGTTCAGGCTTATAGCAAGTGGAAAAGCATTCCTGCAGGTTTATTTTCAGCAATGAGTATTTCTGAGGCAATAATTTTAAGGTAAACCATGCCTCTTAATAAATTTGTTTCCTAATTTCCCCCATTTAAATTATTGTCTGGTTTGTAAGTATATCTTTACAGCTTTGCAAAAGGAATAGATAATATACCACTAAGTCCACATTCGCGCTTGAATTTCTGCCTTATTTTCCCCATTCTGTTCCTTAGGGATTTTCACAATAATTTCTTATTTGTTTATTCATTCTTAATATTTTTAATTAATAAAAAAATAACATAGAGACTTATCCCTGCTCTGAATCCTGCTGAAATCAGGAGTCAGATATCTTTTGGACTGAGTTCCAAAGGTTAAGAATTATATAAAAATATTCTTTCCTCATTTTTTCAATTGTGCTCTTTATATTAGTTGCTTCCTCCCTGCTCTTAAGTTCTAAAAGAAGATAAATAGCATTATCCAACTTTGTTCATTATAATTCTTTATGTGTATGTCTTAATCATATCCTCCCTTTGTCTTACATAATGGCCTACACGCTATCTGTCATGGCAAATAAAAAATAGAACTACACACAAAGACGTGCAAAACTCTCCTTCAGTTTTCTAGACCCTATAGCTCAAAACATGGTATGGGCGCAAGTCAGTCCTTTTAAAATGCTACCCCGTATTTTAGGCCAGTTTAATAATGTGACATAACCCTCCCTGAATATGAGATTATAGCATCTATTTAACCTCTTCAATACAGACTTCTGAAATGTACTTTCAAAAAGTTTAAGAAAATAAAAAAATAACAAAAAAGCGATACTCCCATTTTCATAGACTTCATGTGCATAACTCTGCCATCACACAGCTACATGATGTAGCTTTATTTGTCAGAATGGTTTTGAGTCTACTTGACCTGCATGTCTTTTGCAGTTGCCAACAGTGTGATAAACAGAAAGATGCATATCAAGAAAAGTTCCAAGGATACGCACGAAAATAATGAAAACGAGGTTGATGAGTGTCACCCTAAGTATCTCACAAATTTGTTACTCTGTAGTGGCATAGTATCTCCATTATTCATATTAAAACATGCTTATTCAAAAATGCTATTGTCTGGATTTATGTAAGACCAGGTATAATGCAATTATACAAGAATTAGAGATAGCACTCAGCAATCACAACACTGTGTCTGGAACTGAGCTGGATACTTGAGAACTGAATATATTTACACAGAAAAATCAATGATAAGATTCTCAATGATTCTAGTATGACTCAGATCACATTATTTCCTTTTACTGAGTACCACAATCATGGTAAAACAAACTCCAACCCCAAACATACGTATTTGTAAATATGTAGGGACACACACATACTATGTACAAACTATTTGAAAGAGAACCAAGGACATTGAGAAATATCTGTTAATATTTCTAAACCCTATATCTTCAGACACTCAGAGTGCTTTCAAATTACATCCAAAAGTGAATATTATCCACAACAAATCGTATTTACCATCCAAACTGTTGTGTAATAATATAGATAGTTCAATGAAATTTTTGAACCTCTACTTATATATCCAGTAGGAAAATGCTTACTGCCACCATCATGTCCTTCCTCCCTAAGAAAGGTTTACAGAACAGATAAGCCTTCCAGCATAGCTTCATGATTTACATATCCAAGGATGCTCAGAAAAAAAATGGAAAGAAAGACAGCCTCAGAAACAGAACCTCCAATATTAGCCTTCTTTTTCTTAAAATCTTACAGGTAGAACATTGAATGTCTCCAAAATCTATGTTTCCATGGTAGACAGGAATGTACACCTCATAAGGAGACCTAAGGTCAAAATCAGCGCTAAGTATTCACTTGAAAACCAAATAATGGCATGTCAGAACCTAACAGGCTCAGGATCGTACAGGCTATGTCTACAGACATGATGCTTATTCCCAGAAAATATCAACAGTTTCACTTGCGAAAAAGTTATTTCTAAAGAAAGAAACATTACTATAATAAGTTTCAAGGTCTCAATTAAGTTTCAAGATTATAAGGACCTCATTCCATTGGAGGGCATACAGAGAAGGATGTCAGTCAATTTGAAACAAACAGATAAGAAATTATTTTTCTTTGTTAAAAAAAAAAACAAACCACAACAAAACACATACCGACAAGACCAGTTTGATTTTACGAAGACAGATGCAACTCCAAGTAAAGGCTTGTGTGAGACTGAAGATGGATTTTTAACTTGGTTCAGAAGGCATTGATCTTAGTGCATATCCAAACGTAGTGATCATTTCCTCAATCGATATTTTTCACAAGTAGGTCAGGACAAGACTATGGAAATTCCTGAATAAGGGATGAGCTAATGAATCCATATATTAAACTGACGTTCCAAAACATAGTTGTTCAGCATTAAACAGAAATATAACCAATACCTCAAAACTAGGAAAAAAATGGAAAAGACAAAGAAATTTGAAAGCAATTAGAACACTGAGATTATTTTCAGCTTGAAGAGTTTCATTATTATATAGTTGGGATTGATATTTATGATGTGTTTGTGCAATACATTGTCAGGAAAGACTCTCCCGTAAACAAGCCAGGTTCATTTGGGACTATACATCTGAATTAGCAAAAAAAGAATTTGGGCCATTTTTTTCAGTATCCTTTAGTAGCAAATAGGTATCAATCCTCCAAAAAATATGTGAGGTAATTTAAAAATGGTAAGGCACATCATGATGTGACAGTGAGCTAATCAGAGCCCTGAAGTAGAAGTGTTCCACCATCTTACAAAGGAATGTTCCAGAGGATTTTCGAACTCTAGGGCTATGCTATTAAAAACAGAAAATAAATAAAAAAGCAAAAAGTCAGAACAAAC
This sequence comes from Vanellus vanellus, assembly GCF_965231255.1. Taxonomy (NCBI): domain Eukaryota; kingdom Metazoa; phylum Chordata; class Aves; order Charadriiformes; family Charadriidae; genus Vanellus; species Vanellus vanellus. The sequence goes on along the minus strand of NC_138906.1, from coordinate 136,507,950 downwards.
ATTCTCTGTAATTTAAAGAGAGAAAACTCAAATCTCTTTGGTGAGAGATTAAAAGTTCTTAAGCTAACTCGCTTATCTTGTCCTTGCAGGTTCAGCCCTTTTCTCTAGTCTAATTTTCTGGTTCAGCTTTCATTAGTGTCCAGCATTTCTACAGTCTCAGACTCTAGAAAAACTCCCACTTTCTAGACCACTATTTGAAAATTTGTTTCTAGATCTTATAAAAACTTGCAGTGTTTTTAAAGCCACTGGAATCCTGTGATTAATTACACATCAGCTTTCTTGAAAAGAAAAAAAGAGAAAAAGCTTCTTTTACAAAATTACTCTTCCTCTCCTCTCCTCTCCTCTCCTCTCCTCTCCTCTCCTCTCCTCTCCTCTCCTCTCCTCTCCTCTCCTCTCCTCTCCTCTCCTCTCCTCTCCTCTCCTCTCCTCTCCTCTCCTCTCCTCTCCTCTCCTCTCCTCTCCTCTCCTCTCCTCTCCTCTCCGTTGCAAATTCTGGCAGCTCCTGAACATAAACAGTCTCCGTGCATACTAAGTTCAGCACAGTACAGCTCCTCATAAATATCCCTCCTCATATGCCCATTTCCATAAACATCAAACTGTTGAAGTAGAGTTTCTCACAGTGAAAATTATTTCAGAATCAAAGCATATGAAGCACTATTTTTTACCTCTATTATAAAGGAGAAGTTATATGTTTCAGCTGCAAAGACAATGTAAAGGATTTGAAATATTTGATATTCATTTGACGAGTTGTTATACTTGAAAAGGGACATTTTTACTCACAGATTTGAACTGTATATGTGGCTCACATTTTTTTTTATTTAGAGATTGAAGGGAGATAACATGAAAAAAGTGAAATAAAAGGCTGTAGATGGGTGTTCCTCAGATATATGTTTCATGAAACAAATTCACTTAATTCTTACGTTGCTCTTAGCAGGTTGTTGCTAAGATTTGCATCTTTTCTCTAAGCTGACCTCTTTCAGGGTACTCTGGCATTTGCTGCATTTCTGGAAGAACAGCTTTGTGAAATCAGAAGTTGCCTGATCAGACAAAGCTTTCCAGCCGTGCAGTTCTGTTGCTCTGATCCACACCTACTGACGTGCCAACTTACCTTGAGATGACTTCTGTGTGAGAATTTAATCAGTCAGAAAGACGCAGAAAGAAAGGAATTAGAAGCTGAATTATACTTAGCAGACAGGCAAATGGAAAAATTGATTAACACATTGTTTGTGCTGTATTAGAATAAGTAAAGGAGTTGAGCAATTGCTTTCAAGGCACCTAGAAACGTTTCTTAAGCCAATCTTAACAATTTCGTAGAAAGTTTATTTATTATCAGAGAAAAAATATAAAATTCATTTTGTTTTTAATTGATGACAACTCTTTCCCCTAATAAAAAAAGGAAAGAACGAAAACCACCTGTACAGCATCTATTGAATTTTACAAAGCAGAGAAGCAAGATTAAATCTGTACAGCAGATCTAAAGAAAAAGGAATAAATAACCTGGGGTAAGACCTCTGGAGACCAATTTAAATGGAAACTGAAAAGCAAAGGGTTCAATTGGCCTCCTATACATAAACATATCTTTGGATTTATTATAATTACTTTTAAAGCCAGAGAGGATCCCAAACTGATTTATGAACAGTGTAATAGCCGGGATTGAAATATCAGGATGGGTTATAAAAAGAAGAATATCATCCACATACAGTATTCATTTATGTCCTGCTTGTGTGCATCTGTAATGATACAGTAAGTTTACGACATTTCTAAAAGCCCCAGGAAGTGTTTTGAAAGCTAATGTGGAGAAAGGAGGAAAAGATGGACAACAAAGCATAAGTACAAAACTCAGGAAAAAAAGATTCAGGAAGACTGTGGATATTTTATTCTTTTTTTTTCCTGAGGAATATTGAAGTTCATACTCAAATCTCCAAACAGATATCTCTGCAGTTCGGTTTCACCAACACCCAGAAAGTGTAGCCTTTTTATGCACATCAAATACTATCATTGCATCTAGAGAGACTGCAAGGGCATTATTCTTAACCTTGTCTGACCAATGCATTAGATTACTCTCATAAAATCTCAGAAATACCGGACCTTTATGTAACAGCCTGCTTAAAAGCTGCTTGTATCTTAAGGCAAGCTGAGTTTGAATAATCCTGTTTACAATGCATTTCCAATTGTCTATTTTTATTTCAAGTCTAGTAAAAATGTGATTTAGTTTCTTTTTTTTTTCTTTTTTTTTTTTTTTTTGTTACGTTGTAAAACACAATGACCCTTGTAAAAATGCATTAGAGGTGCTTCTAAAAGAATTCACTCATCTGCATGTACCCTGACTCTCAATTAATTTTCTAGGAAATCTGCCTCCTTGTTATAAGGTTGCATTTTATTTTAAAAAGTACTGGGGAGGGGGGAGGGGGAAATGGGTATGAGAACTTCACCTTTTTTTTTTTTTTTTCTCCCTCAGTTCATTTAATTGCTTCTTTGTAACTTCCATACCTCTGCTATATGAGTATCCATGTCTGGCGAGATTGGTCTTAATCTTGGGCAGATGGAGGGAAAAAGCGAGAAGGGTAAAGAGGAACATGTGTGAGCATGTGTGTGAGAGAAAGACCACTGCAAAATTTCAAATCAGTATGGACCATTCAAATGGATTTTCAGCACCTGCAGCTACCATTGAAGTGAATGGGAGTTCTGGGAGTTGCTAGGAAAAAAAAAGAATCCTTTAAAAACTGGAAACCCACTAAAACACGGGTCCTAACATGTTTCACATTAAATGTCAATCTTCATAATTACTCAGAGAACTATTCTAATGTTTCATTAAAATAATTGCTTATCTAGGAATCTGTGGTCTCTATTTTAGCTCTGTGGACTGTGCAAGTATTCCTTCTATTGTTCTCCATATTTGAGGCAAGAATACACAACATATTTTTCTGAGAAAAAATAAAGAGGTTAAAGAGCAATAATCATCCATCCTTTAAAGCAGAGATGGCTGAGCTTCAGAAGTTAGTTTTGTAGTTGCTTCTATAAAAATATCAAACAAAATATATCCCTGTTCTCAGTTTTTCTTTTATACATTTTTTTATCTGCAGATAGCACAGATGTTATTCTGGAAGTGGTTATTTAGTGAATTAGAGGTCCTGTAATGTTAGTTGATCTAATTTAAATCCACTAAATACAGAGGTTCAGAAGATACCTAAAAAATTAAGAAACAGTTACTTCTTTCTAATTCTCACAGAAAGAGTGAAGAAGTCTTACTGAATTTGTCTTTCCATGTAATGGGCTACTAAAGGGAATTCTGGAATAGCAGGCTTACAGTTATTTATAGTAAATATTTAAAATTCTCAATTTTTATACAGTTATATGGTGACAGTTTAAGGGACTAATGCCTTTTCTTATTTTTTATATATAAAAAGCTGTCCAGTTCAAAACATATACTTACGCGTCATTTGCCAATTCGATCAAATCATGGAGGCCTTCCAAAGGTTCAAAAAATATCCCTTCAGTGTTTGTTTTGGGAAGATTCCCTGCTTTTCATCTACCTGGGAGGACAGGGTCTTATTCCCAACTAAATAAATAGAACGTTTAGTTTCTCGACTTACTCGGTCTCTCACATACCAGGGAAAAGTTATATCCTTCTTTCTGCATTGACTGTGGTTGTCGTCATTGCTTTCCCTCTCCCTGCTTCTTAGTAGCATACAACCAGCAAGGCAATTGGCCCTAAGGACTTAGGACTTCCCTATAAAAAACAGGGGTTTCCAAATAGCAAGTCCTTTATCTCACCCATTCACAAACCCAAGTGATAATCATATTCTGTGACTCCCTTCCCTGAGATATATCTCATGAGCTTTACGACCTATTGCATCCCTATATAGAGTGGGTTTTGACAGTTGCTGCTCTGTGCTGGTTTACAGATCCTAGGTCATGAAAATAAGAGGAATTCTAATTTACTAGGTTTATTGATCTAGAACTTACTCCCTTACTTTAGCTGGGGACAAAGGCAGACTTGAACTATAAGGTTCCAAAAGGCGAAACGAAGGTATGGTCTCGTGAAAAGCTTGCACAATTTAAGCCTACAGTGGTGTGATACAGGCATTGGATATCTTTCTGTGTGTAGACTGATATTCTTATTTAAAGGAAAGAAAGAGCATTTAGGATATCCTGACTGGGGACACTGACTTTTTATAACACCTGCTGACAGTAGAGTTTGTCTCCGGATGAAAGAACAGTGTATGTATTTTGCTTAACATGTTCTTATCTTTTCCTATAACCAAATACGCAAATAGACTCTCAGAAGATGTGTTTGTTTTTTACCATATGATATTCATTAAAAGCCAGCTTGTGACTATTGCAGTAGGCAGCTGGTAAAGGGGGTTGAGTGAAGGGTGAGTGCAAGTTTTGCTGAGCAATAAAAGAGTAAAGATGGAAGTACTTGTCCCCCACACGGTAGGGTTTGAATATAATCATACTCTTTCACATTGTGAAAACAGGCTTTGTTACAATACTGAATTTAGAAGATAGGAAAGGGCAACTAACAGGTCAGTCTGCAATTTCTGTATCTTTTGTATAGTTGAGTATGTAACATTCCAGTTGGAAAATTATAAGTAAGGAGCATTTGTCTCCTGCCTCTCTGTAAGCGTACAGAACTAGAGACATGCACTAAGCAGTGACATTTCTCTTCATTATGTAACCACTTTTTAAAATGCATCTGGGCTTGAATGAGATGAACCTTTGCTGAACTATGTACCTGTATGTAGGTAGAACAATTTTGAACTACTTACTCCAAGGACAGCAGTTTGTTTAGTAAAACTGTGTTATCTGCTATTGATAACTACACTCCCTCTCCTACTTTATCACTTTTATCATCACATGCCTTTCTAAAGTGCTCATGACTACAGGGTCTGCTCACTCTCCTTTTCTTTTCTTTTACCTTCTTGTGATACGAGCAAGGATGATCTGCTTCTCATATTGTTGAAATGATGAATGAATCCAAATTCCTTTCAGATTTTCAGAAACAATGAATAACAAATATTTTGTTTGACATAAAAACTGAAGTGTTGAAGCATAAAATAAAGAGCTAATCCTTTGATTTCCCTCTTGAAACTAGTTGGTCTGGATAACCTGGTGACCTATAATTAGCATCCCAGACTTCAACATATATTCTCTTTGCCTTTTTATCATTTTGTCCTTCATATTTCCTTTTGGAGTCTGCATTGGCAAGGTCAGTCCACATAAGTTGTCTTCTTGCTCTTTACTGGCTCCCAGCAGGTGAATAGGAAAGTGGGAAAGGTAAAGCAGGAAGGTCTAAGATTATCCCAAACAGTAATTAAGCATAGAATAAAAACCAACTGCTTTAATTTGGGGGGGACGGATGGATGGACTTATTTAAAGTTTTTCTGTACATAGTTCTGCTTAAATATGACTATAAAAATGATATTAACAGTGGGCAGCAATGCTGTACACTAAGCTGTTTCATTTAGATTGAAAAAAAATTAATAAACTCCTTTTTAGGTACTCTATCTACTCGTTATTCTAGATTTCTACATTTTTGCACATTCTAGTATCTCTGACCTTGTAAAAATATTGTCTTTTGTTTAACTTATATCATGATAACAATCCAATTGATCTACTCATGATCTTCAGGCTGAGAAAATATATAAACATATGAAGAATTGGGGACTTAATTTATTTTCCTGGAAACCAATTGAGTTATAGATAAATGAGCTAGCAAAAAAAAAAATAAAATAAATGCATGAAAACCTATTTTCAAATATAGATTTGAAATGGTCATTTGCAAAACTCCATTTAGAAACAGTCTATAACAATGAGATTTTGTTTGGCATCATGTTATTTAATATAGAGTTCGTATTTTTCTACAACTTATGAAAACTGGTCCAGTTTTTCAAAATAAATTCTTGCTAAGATACATATATATGAATGCCAACATTTTGTTTTTCTCCTTATTGCTTTAAGAAAATTTATCTGTCATATAAAAGAAAATGAGCAATTACTTCATTCTGACTATATGCTTTCTAATCATCCAAGTTGAGCTAAATTATACTTCACATACAGTCAAGAATGCCTTATTTTGATTTTGGAGACTTAGTGTAAATATTTTGCTAACCTTCCAGACTAACATGCAGTGTGATGATATGCACGGAGATATTTATGTCATCTGAAATCCACAAAACTCTTCAGTTATTTTCTCCTTACATGGTAAGCCCTTAAATGGAAAAATATTAGATAATATTTAAAAGACAATATATAAAGACTGTTCCTTATGACATTCATGCAGTAGTGCATAAGCTTCAAACTGTATTAGCCTCTTCCTTTTCCTTAGCTTACTCTCAGAAAACAAAAAAATTAACAATAATTGTAGTTACTTTAATAAATCATGGAGCGTGTGCAGTGGCTTGAATCCGAGGAGTATTTTTTTAGCTATGTATATCTTGGGAAGATTTTTAGTGCACTTACCCTAATATCCTTTTATGGTGGAGAAACTGCATTGCAGTTAATAATTGTTCTTTTGAATGTTATTTGTGCATATGTGCAAAGACAGAAATGTTTTCCTGGGAAGGGCGAGTAAAATGGAGAAGATAATAAACATGAAAAACCAGGAGTACCTCCAAATTATACTTGACAAAATCAAAGAAATAAAAAGAAGGAAAAAAACACAATAGCGTCAGAAAGAGTTCCTTATGTTTTATTATTATTGCCCACTTCAGATTGCCTCAGATGAGTTCCACAAGGGAACCAGTTTACAAAAAAAAAAAAAAAAAGAAAAAGCAGCAGCCCAAACTCTATTGAATTATCTGTTAAAAATCTCTTCAAGATTACACAGATGTGTAAAGATTTTCTCAAAGACAAAAACTAAGTGCCCTGCTAACAGAAGCTCCCTAAATTGTATCAAAACTCAGTTTATATTCCCACAGATGTCTAACAAGCTGTGTATATGGTCTTGGATTATAGACTGGGAAAAATCAATAGCTTGCTGTCTCAAAGGCACCAATATAGATTATGAATCACAGCCAGGAAGTTGTCAGTGATCTCAGCTGCCAACAGTGTTTCAGTAAAGATATTTGCTAGCTCATATTCTTTTAATGTGTACCTTTCATATATGAGACAGAACAGGTCACTTTTTGACAAAAAAAAAAAAAAAAGGAAATTTTAGGTAAAGGTATAGTAGATGACAAAATAAGAAGAATGCAATCAATGTCTTTTTACTAGAAGGTTGGGGGGGTTTGTGTTTTGTTTTGTTTTTTTTTTTTTTTTTTTTTTATGCCCAGAAGAAAGACCTCCCTCCCACATTTTTCCTTGTTTAGTCCATAAATTATTTGTATCTGCTGAAACTAGTTCATACAGTTGTAGGAAGTAACAAAAGAACTAGGAGGAATTCACTGAAGGAAAGAAATGGCAGGTGTTTTATCTATTATTCTTTGACAATCATACTATAATACAGGAATACATAAGATCACCTCAAGGAATAGAGAACTTTTTAATGTAAGGTAACCTCTTGCATTGCAGCTACACAAATTGTCCATGAAAATACCACACCATCACTGCTTTTCAAAGTACTACATTTAGTAAAATTACAGAACTAGTAAACAGAGAGGATTTTGCCCCACTTCTTTGTTTCCAGAAACATTTCAATTAAATAAAAGATACAAAAAGAATTAACTTACTTCTTGTGCTAAAAGTATATTTTGAGGTACTCCTAAACCTACTTCTAAGCATCTAACCTACATGCTTTGAATTGCCCTATTTCCCTCTGAAGGCACAAACTGCTCTCCATTGACTATGTAGAGACTGGAGTCTAGAAGTTCTAAGTCTTCAATAGAATAAAGTAACTATTTCTGTGACTTAAATAATAATAAAAAAAAAAAAAACAACAAACAACCCAGCTCTCCAACACACAACCATTTGTTGCTACACTAGAGTGCTGTTTTGAGTGAAGGCTCTGGGGTTTGTCAAGTTATGAAGGCTGTAAGAACTTGAACATACCAATAAATCAACTCTGGGAAGATAAACCAAGTTAAGAGAAATCAGCTGTAGCAGTTTAAGCTGCATGGGGAACAGCATCCAACCCAAAAGAAGTGATCATATTTAGATAAAAAATTTCCCATAGGCTTCATTATTTGGATCTGGAGAGAGTAGATGGGCAAACAAGCACTACCTGTGCTATACATATTTCTTCTTTTTTTTTTCTTCCTCCTGGACACCACATCACATCTGAGCCTCTTCTGCAGTGTTGAGGGCAAGAAATCAGGAGGTTTGAGGGAAAAACTATGAACAACATATGAGTCCAGGTGCTCTACATCTTTCCCTGATACATTTGTTGATTACAAATTGAGTACTTCTGTAGCAACATTAATGACCCGGGGGACTTCTTTGTGGTTCACGTTATGTGTTTTAAGGTGACACACTGACAGCAGTGATTTCCAGAGTAAAGCTATACAGTAGAAAGTGTGGGACCACTGAAGACACTGGCCTTGAAAGTGATTGATCCAAATGCAAGAGAAATACTGCAGAAATATTTGTACTGTGGTTAACCAATTCTCTAGAACTGCAGCAATGATAACCTTCACGGACATTCAACTCCAAGTACAAATGGATCAAAAGTAATTTTTGAGTTGCATTTTTGAGAAAGACACAGAAAACTGATAATAGAAACTGGATATATCTGCATAATTTTTGCACTACACGAGATGGAAGCAAGTTGAGTGAGAATAATTAAGGTTATGTGAATGAGAGAACTTTTTAGAAAGAGAAATTCAGACTAATTTTTTGCTTGAGCAACATTTTTCAAGATGCTGGCCATCTTATGTCTTGCATCAACTAGTTTAGCTGAGGGCTTATTTCAGCATCTCCTATGCTTTTACATTGACCAAAATTGTGATGATAAAAATCTTTCTAAATACCACTTAGTTATTTGTCTCTGTATGAGACGATTCTACTTTTTTTTTTAGGTTTTCTTTTAACCTAAAAATGGGTTTCCCAAATTATTTGGTTTAAGGACAAGCTTACTTAAAAGATTAGGTTGAAAAATGTTATGGAAGAAATCAGAAGTGATGAAAACTTACTTCAGCATTTCTGAAAGGAAACATAAAGTTCTGTAGTTTAAATGGATGAGTAAACTACACATTTTCCACTTGTGAATAGGCAAACATATCACTGAAATTAGGCCTTTTGCTTCAAATAAAATAAAACCAATCATTTTTTTAAAAATGTATTCTACTTTTTTTTGCTCTTCATGAACCAACAATTATTGTCTGTAAATCCTTAGAGTATAAGCAGCATTCTTAGTGATAACTGCAGGCATTTAAGCTAAAAACTGGTATTGGCAGCACTCTTTCTATTATATTACAAGCTTTCAGGATGCACAAGACCTCTGTTAATAAATTCTTATGGAAGTATTGCTGCACGTCACTTCTTTGCTAGTGAAATGGAGATTATCATATAAATAGGATCTCTGGCTTTCTGGCAGGCAGAAACTTTACTCTTCAGCTATAGAATCATTTAGGTTGGAAAACACCTTTAAGATCACCATCTAGCCATCAACCTAACACTGCCAAGTCCACCACTAAAACCATGTCCCTAATTGTCACATCTACACGTCTTATAAATATCTCCAGCGATGGCGAATCAACCAGGCAGCCTGTTCCAGCAACACATTATTAGTATACACATTTAGATACACATTTTGCACTTGATCAAGTCTAGCACTTTTACACTTGCACTCTAACACAGTGATGATGCTAGCCACCAGCTTTAATCAGCATTTGTTCATAGTACTCCACAGTCTCTTGAGTGGAAAGAAAGAAATACATATTTCTCTAGTACTTCTCTCTTTTCCTGAATGAAATACAAAAACTAGAATATTTTTTTCCCCAGCTGATTGTTCTCTCTATTCCTTTTTTTATCTGTATTGTACTTTTTTTTGGAGATGTCTCCAAAGTCTTTCAAAAGCTCTCTGTTAAAGACGTTAAACTCTTTAGGTCTATGAGGCTGAACAGGTTCCATTTCAAAATACTGAAGTAAATGCATAGTTTATTCTCTTCACATTTAGCTATTTCTATTTCTCCAGAGTACTGAATTTAGAACATTTAAGTGTGCTAAACAAAGAATCTACCTTAAGTAGCATATGACCTAAAGACCTGATGTGGCAAGGTGGATAAACACACTGAATACTGTACTGTCCTGATTGTACAATGTTTAAGTGAAATGTTTTTTCTTTGGTTGTTTTTTGTGGTAGCAAAGATACCCAGCATATATGCATATACTGTTTAAAAGTAAGGAAGAGAAGAATGAACACTATAGATGGAAAGAGCACAGAGCATGAAAAGATTTTATGTTTATCTTACAATGTAGGGAACTCATTCTGCATCATCTAATGGGAGATTGTCTGTCATGTTAAATTGTGACATCAAGACCAGATATTCCTTTAAGAGATAATTTTTAGCTTAACTTAAAATTATGGGCCTGATTCTAGAACTCCTGTGTAAAAATTTTTATGCTGTTATGTACAATAACAGTGTATTCTTGGTATAAAAACCTATGGATCAAAAGAAATTCCTACTTCATACAGTTTGATTAGAGAAATCACTTCCTGAAGGAAAACTACAATATCTAATACAAAACTACCCAAACCTAAAATGCCTAAAAGAAATATTTTTCTCTTGGGAAGAGTTTGTCATGCATCTTCTAGTTCTAAGTGATCACGAGTTTATGAAAATATCCCATCAGAGAACTCGAGAATCCTAAGTATGAAGAAAGATAAGTATGAAGAAGCTAAGCCTGACTGGGGGAAAGATTTTAAAAAGAATGCCTTCGTGAACTTATTATAACCAGCTCAGAAGACTGTACCTATTGATACAAAATTAACTGTATTTAATAATCTAGCAAAATAAAAATTAATCCCATGGAATAAAATTTCCAAGAAAGGAGTATGTTGATAGTAATTAAAATTAGCTTATTAGCTTCAGCTGAATGTTTCACTTTTTAAAAAAATGGAAAGCAAAAATGGTGTTAAAAAATTCTCCAGGATTACTTAGAAACAAATGAAAACCGAATAAAATAAAATTCCAGTGAACTCAGCTGTTCTATAACTAAATTCACAAAGAATTTTTTGAGACACTGTAAAAATTGGATGGGAGTATTGACTTTTTTGACCAGAAAGTATGCATGGTATATTTCCCCCTCTAGTTTTCTGATGACTGGAAAGACAAATGTTCAAAATATTTTTTATCATTCAAAGATATAGTTTTCTTTTATCCTTCATGCATTCATTTTCTAGAGGTCAGTGTAATTTGAGGCTTTCTTCTTTATCCTTCCTTCAGCTGCCTTTCTAAACATTTTTCTGATGTATCCTGTGGTGTAGTCAAGAACAACACTGTCAGTTGTTCTGTAAAACATGTAACATTAAAAGTGTGTAAGGTTCTGCCAGTATAGCTGCAGCAAGCTCTGTAGCTAGCAACAAAATTATTGTGCATGGGAATGCCAAAAGCTTTTCTGAATATTAATTTTAAAGGTGTTTTTCTCAGGTTTGTCTTGGAACCTGAAAGCTCTTCCCCTCTACTCTGTTCTGGTGAGACCCCACCTCGAGTACTGTGTCCAGCTCTGGAGCCCCCAACATAAGAACGACATGGACCTGTTAGAGTGGGTCCAGAGGAGGGCCATCAGGGTGATCAGAGGGCTGTAACACCTCTGCTATGAGGACAGGCTGAGAGAGTTGGGGTTGTTCAGCCTGGAGAAGAGACGGCTCTGGGGGGCACCTTAGAGCAGCTTTCCAATGTCTGAAGGGGGCCTACAAGAAAGCTGGAGAGGGACTTTTTACAAGGGCATGTAGTGATAGGGTGAGGGGGAATGGCTTCAAACTGGAAGAGGGTGAATTTAGATCAGGCATTAGGAAGAAATTCTTTACTGTGAGGGTGGTGAGGCACTGGAACAAATTGCCCAGGGAAGCTGTAGCTGCCCCATCCCTGCAGGTGTTCAAGGCCAGGCTGGATGGGGCTTTGAGCAACCTGGTCTAGTGGGAGGTGTCCCTACCCATGGCAGGGGGGTTGGAACTAGATGATCTTTAACATCCTTTCCAACCTAAACCATTCTATGATTCTATGAAATATCTATGGAATGAATCTATAAGCATAGTTTAAATTAATGATGTTATGCATTTGTCAGGGAGTTCTGATTCTCATTGTTAAAATAACTGATAAATGTTTACTAAAATTAGAACAAATTCAGCAATTTAACGTGTTATGAATTATTTAATCAGCTATAACTTTATTAATTTGGAGTCAAGATAATGAAAATGAGTTACTCTCAAACCCTACATGACATGTCACGCTACAGAATCTGTTTCAGAAGTAGAAGCAAGACAATTCAGCTTACACTACGCTGTATGTCCATAGACATTTACAAGCTATCTACTGACTTTTAGCATTATATATTTGTATAAAGGTGTAAGAGAATAAAATAAAATATAGGTATTTCTGAATTGTTACTTTGAATATTCTAAGGCTTCTTTTTCAAAATCAAGAATATATACAAGGTTTTATTGTTTTGTGGATTAGCGCCTGAATCTATTGCAATTCATCTCTCAATAGATGCAAGTCCATTACCATTTTATTACATTGTTTTGAACCAAATTTCCTGATTGTCCCTACTTACTATACTTTTATTCATATCACAGAGTGTTCTCAAATAGCATAAACTGAAATTGTTTTTGGTAAAATCCAACTGGAAAATGCACTTCAGAAAGCACCTGTCAGACTCCAGCACCAGTCCATGGTACCAACAGGGGCTATTTTGAAAGAAAATTCCCTGAAATCTGTGCAGTATGCACGTTGGGTCCTTGACACCACTGTTTCATTCTAACAATTTTTTCACTGTAGGATAAATTATTTGATAATATAAACATAGCATGCTAGAGGTTTTCTGCAAGATTAAGGACAAAAGAGCACCCCATAAATGCCACAAGAAGGGAATGGTTTTCACTTTTTAGTGATAGTTTTGATTTTTATTGATTATAGTCAGACGAGAATTCATCTGGATTCAAAGCAAAAAAGTGAGATTTCTTAACTCATTTGACCTGACGTTCTGCATAGTAATGAATTTACATGTAACTACATTCCAGAGGGAGAAAAATACTCTGTTCCTCCTGACACTATGGCTCAAGCTTATGCTAGGCAGTCTGTGTCCTCAAATCTGGGTGACAATTTAGGATGATAATGAAAGTAACACCTAAGACAGAGACACCAGACAGTCTTCAGTCTTTGCACTGTGAAGAAATTACTTGTCTTTATACAAAAGTTGACAGAAAAGGCCAAAGTATTATAGAATTATAGAATCATATTTGTTGGAGAAAACTTTCAAGATCAAGTCCAATTATTAAACAAGCACTGCCAAATTACCACTAAACCATGTCCCTAAGCACCACATCAACATGTTTTATAAATACCTCCAGTGATGGTGAATCAACCCCTTCCCTGGGCAGCCTGTTCCAATGTTTGACCACCCTTTCAGTGAAGAAATTTTTCCTAGTATCCAGTCTAAACGTCGCCTGGCACAACTTGAGGCTGTTTCCTCCTGTCCTATCACTTGTTACTTGCGAGAAGAGACTGACCCCCACCTGGCTACAGACTCCTTTCAGGTAGTTGTAGAGAGCCATAAGGTCTCCCCTCAGCCTCCTTTTCTCCAGGCTAAACAACCCCAGTTCCCTCAGTTGGTCCTCATAAGACGTGTTCTCTAAACCCCTCACCAGCTCCATTGCCCTTCTCTGGACACGCTCCAGCATGTCAATGTCTTTCATGTAGTGAGGGGCCCAAAACTGAACACAGTATTCCAGGTGCAACCTCACCAGTGTTGCATACAGGGGGACGATCACTTCCCTAGTCCTGCTGGCTGCAGTATTCCTGATACAAGCCAGGATGCTATTGGCCTTCTTGGCCACCTGGGCATACTGCTGGCTTGTCTTCACCCAGCTGTTGACCAATAACCCAGGGCCTGTTCTGCCAGGCAGCTTTCCAGTCACTCTTCCCCAAGCCTGTAGCCTTGCATGGGGTTATTGCGACCCAAGTGCAGAACCTGGCACTTGGCCTTGTTGAATTTCATACCATTGGCCTCAGCCCATTGACCCAGCCTATGGAGATCCCTCTGTAGAGCCTTCCTATCTTCAAGCAGATCAACACTCCCACCCAACTTGGTGTCATCTGCAAACTTACTCAAGGTGCATTCGATCCCCTCATTCAGATCATTGATAAAGATATTAAAGAGAATGGGCCCCAATACCGAACCCTGGGGAACACCACTTACGACCAGCCAACAGCTGTATTTAACTCCATTCACCACCACTCTCTGGGCCCAGCCATCCAGCCAGTTTTTACCCTAGCAAAGAATACACCCATCCAAGCCATGAAAATGGTGTCAAAAGCTTTACTAAAGTCTAGGTAGACAACATCCACAGCCTTTCCCTCATCTACTAAATGGATGACCTTGTCATAGAAGGAGTTCAGGTTAATCAATCAGGACCTGACTTTCATAAACCCATGCTGACTAGGCCTGATTGCCTAGTTGTCCTGTACGTGCCATATGATGGCACTACAGATGATCTGCTCCCCATATAACCTCATGACCTCCTCGTAACCTTCCTGAGTGGCCTGCCCCTTCTTCCATAGGCCATAAACTTTACTTTTCTTCCTGCGTTCCAGGCAAAGCTCTTGCTTTAGCCAGGCTGGTCATCTTCTCTGCTGGCTTGTCTTAAGGCACATGGGGATAGCCTGCTCCTGCATCTTAAAGATTTCCTTCTTGAGCAATGTCAGACTCCTTTGCCTTCAGAACTGCCTCCCAAGGGACTTTCTCAACTAGGCTCCTAAACAGGCCAAAGTCTGCCCTCTGGAAGCCCAAGGTGGCAGCTCTGCTAACCCCCATCCTTCTCCGAGAATTGAAAACTCTGTCATTTCATGATCGCTATGCCCAAGACGGTCTCCAACCTTCACATCATCTACAAGTTCTTTTCTGTTAGTGATCAACAGGTCACATTAATAAGGTAAAAAACATAAGAATATTAAAACAAATAAAGAATCAAACAAAAACTAGAAAGACAGATTGCTTTCTTTAAGATAAAAAGGCCTTGTATTTTGGGGAATTTGAATAAGAAGTTCCATTATATAAAAATGACCACAAAAAATGAATTTTTAACCCTTCCAGTTTTTCCCTTTCACAAAAGGCAAGTTCTCAGTGAGTCCAATACATTAGCTAAGCTTGTAAGGCTGAAGTTCCAACACAATTTTCAATATCTTGGAACATTTCAAGATAGGTTATATATCTATGCAACAATGTCTCCACTGCATCATGTAGGCTTAGTTTGAATGATAAAGTGATATATTTGAAATAAAATATAAAACATATATTTGAAGTAAAATTAGTATAGGATTTCTCTTCTGCACCTCACTTGCCTGAGATAGTGTATTTAAATTACTCAGACTGAACTTACCTTGACCACCAGAGTGACTCAGGAGGAGCACAGGTATGTCAACTCCTCAGAACACAATGCCAGACTATTTATCACTCTGCATACTGGAAGGACAAACAGAATCAGCATAAACAGAAACAAGAGAAGTTCAGACTGGACATAAGGAAAACACGACTATAGTCAAGCACTGGAACTGGTTTGAGCAGTCTCCGTCCTTGGACGCTTGGGTCTGACTGGACAAAGACATGGACAACCAGATCTGGTCTCACAACTAACCCTGCTTTGAGCAAAAGGGTGGACTAGATACTTCTTGATGTCCCTTCCAACCTGAAATATCCTGAAATAGTATATTGTTGTATCTCAAATAACTAAATCCCTACTGAGGTACTAGTTCTACTGTTTCAGCAGCGCTTGCTGTTCAATCTGTCCTCCCCACTGCAACAACTGCAGCTTAAAAAAACATCAAAATTATGCTAGAGGTTTTTGTAGGTGCATTAACTTCACCATCCATCAGAGTCATTCATCAGTCAGTGCTACTAGGTACGTGCTTATTTTTATGCATATGAATACTCTCATGTGGAAGGAGTAGGCCTAATCATACAAAATTAAATATTACTATGAGTTTCCACAGACTCATAGCCTAAGTAAGCAGCCTACTAAGAATGGAACAAGTAAAATTATGTCTAAAGAATTTTTTTTTATTTTAAAAATGTCTTTTCTGTTAGCCTATTAATAATTTTAATCATTCTTACAGTGTCTTAACTCAT
Source organism: Vanellus vanellus (assembly GCF_965231255.1). Lineage (NCBI taxonomy): Eukaryota > Metazoa > Chordata > Aves > Charadriiformes > Charadriidae > Vanellus > Vanellus vanellus. The sequence goes on along the minus strand of NC_138906.1, from coordinate 136,491,723 downwards.
CAGAATATATTTTGTGAATCACTAATTATTATAGAAGCTACTTATTTTCTACTTTTAGTATTTTAACATTGTGTTCTTCAAGGTGCAAGAAGTGAAGATCTCAGGTATTACTGCACAATTTGTTTTCTTTCTACACACGAAGTGTGTAGAAATATGAAAATTGCCCCAGCCAATATAATCTATTTTGTGGTTCTGTTTACTAGTCCAAACTTGCAGTTTTACTATAGTGAGAGAAATACAAAAGAGACCTAGCTCTTATCACAACAGAAATGACTTTCCAATCATAGTATAGCTGTATATGCTATGTGTATACACATACAAAATTATATGTAAAATGTGCATACATGTCTATGTAGTTTCTATATTGATCCATTTCTGTTTCCTTAGAATCATGACAGCTAAGATGATGAACATAACAATTTAGTATGCCACATATAGTGTCTCTCCTACCTTGGCTAAGTTTTAGAGGACACTGAGTTTGTGCAATTTTCTTTGACACCAATACAAAGAACTCTACAGTAAAAAGCATCAGGAAAATCAGGTAGAGCAAAATTAGAGAACAGAGTATTAAGTCTAGTTTATTGCTAGAAGTAAGCACAATCTGTGTTTTTCAAATGGGAATGTTTCAATGGGAAGGGAAGGGAAGGGAAGGGAAGGGAAGGGAAGGGAAGGGAAGGGAAGGGAAGGGAAGGGAAGGGAAGGGAAGGGAAGGGAAGGGAAGGGAAGGGAAGGGAAGGGAAGGGAAGGGAAGGGAAGGGAAGGGAAGGGAAGGGAAGGGAAGGGAAGGGAAGGGATAAAAAAGAACTCAAATCTTTATGATATCATGGATATAAATAAGCAGTTTCAAATTTATTATGGAACAGCCTATTTGCAATTATTTTAATTGTATTGCAAATATAAATAAAAAAGACTGAAAAAAAATGTTCTTTTTTTTTTTTTTTTTTTTTTTTCTCCGGACCAAAGGTGGGACTTTTAAAGTGAATGTAACTCCCCTGATTTCAGGAAAGATAGATCTATTCAGAGCATCGTGTAAAATAGTAAGACTTCTGTCCAGAAAAATAATGCTATTTAAAATGGGTACTTAAACATTGCATATAAAGGGATAAAGTACAGAGATAACATTAAATCTACATTCTCTTTCAAAATTATCTGGCATGCAGCTACCACAGTTCTCATTCCTAATTACAATGCCTTCTACTCTGTACCCTGTAATGGCAATTGAGATTGACATGGATGGCTTTGCAATTAATACCTACAAATGAATCACGCAAATGTGGCATAGAGGCTTTCCCAACACTTTTCCTTTGCTTTTCAAGTCTGACAGGATTTTAAGAATATTTGATTTATTTCATATTTGCCTTTTTAAAAATTTCTTTTTTTTTTTTTTTTTTTTTGTCAGGTTGATAGCATAACAGCAGTTAAGTAGCAGTTGTTACTGTGTTGCCTGTTGCAAATAGATCAGAGTTTCTCACTGCCTTTTTTAAAAGTATGTTAAAAATTAACACGAGATCTCTCAGAAATAAACCGACAATTTATATGCCAGTTTCCATTACTTAATCAATAACAATGCCCTTTCTAAATGTTCGTATACCAAGTATTAGCAGTATGTGTGACTGCACTGTATTAATTAGATTTTTTTTTTCTTTTTATGATTTATTTGGAATGTTCCACGTTTCTGGAATGATTCTGGTGACTAAACATACAAGCTCACTGTGGCACCAAGGGCATGCACACAACCTAGTACGTATGACATGAGACCTATGGGCCTCTCCACCTTTCAGAACAGCTGCTAGAGCCAGCCAGGACACCCTAGAGAGTTTAAAATATCATGAGGCAACTATGCTTTGGTACCTGAATCACTCTTCTCACTTCCAAAGTCATGAGAAAACCATTTGAAAGAAATAAACAAACTTTTCTATATAGTTTTTTTGATAAAAAAATGTTGTAGTAAGCATGAGTAAGCACTTCAAAACAGGCAAAAGCCATAATCAGGTTAACCATGAGCAATTTAATTCTTTATTTTGAGGTCTTTAAATGTACAAGCAAGCAGTCTCTCATTAACACAATAAAGTATTTTATTTCAAATTCACATATATTTGTCTATGTTACAACAGCGTTAAGGCTTCATATTCCTTCAGTAACTTAGCATCATATTGTAAATGTATGTAACGAGTCACAAGCAATCTGCCATATTCAAGATATGCTTTATCATAGCCAAAGGAATGCACTGTATATTTATATTATCAGCAGATATATTCTTAGGTGTGTTTCAAGGTATGAGACAGTTAGCTATGAAACTAATTGAAGTGCACATCATGTCCAATGTAACTTTCTCTTAATAACTAGGAAAGGAAGTAGATGGAAAATAGGATAAAATGTATCTTTGGTTCACTAAAGGCAGATCATGCCAGACTACCCCAATAGCTTTCTTGATAAGATTACTGATTCTCCAGACAAGGGAAATGCAGTAGATCTAATCTGTCATGACTTCAGAATAGCTTTTGGTACAGTGCCACTTTCAAAATTATTTTTTAAGATGGTAAGGATGGCAGTTAGTACAGGAGTTGTAAGGTGGAAATAGGGGGTTAGAAAACAAGCAAATAGAAGATGAACTGTTCTAAAAGGAAGGGCATTGTGCTGAAAGTTCTCCAGAAATTAGTGCTGGGGCCAATTTTTTCAATGATGATCTTGATGCAGAAAGCCCTGCAAACATTTGGACACATTCTCAACCTAAGCAGTCTGCAAAGAAAATTGGGAAAGCTTTATGTGCCTCTGGAGTATGATTAGGCCTTATGGCTTTCAGTGCACACACAGAGAAAAGCAGAAAACTAAGGTCTCTCCAGGAAGATACAGAAGGACGTTAAATGACAAGTTGGGTACAAGGTTTTTAATGTGTGACAGGTCTCTCTCCACCTTACTAGACAGTGCAACCACAAGGCTGGTTATATGCAGAAGGGGATAAAGAGTGGGTGGAAATGATAATATTGTGGTATGCTGCTGAAATGACATTATGGTCTCAGCCCTCCTTTCTACTCCTTACTTTTCACATGAAATATTTCCAAGTCTTAAAATTTACTTTTGCCAGATTGTTTGTATGTGTTAAAAGGTCTTCAACAATGTCTTTGTTGATACTCTAATTTACCCTCCAAATTGCCTTGCAATACTGCAGTTTTTAGCAGTTGACAGGTAACTTCTGAAAGTTTACTTTAAAATGAGATGAAGAAGCAAAAGAATTAACATTAGATTATGTGAAAAATAGGGGAAAGGAGGAAATGCAGAACTTTTCTCCCTTTTCTCCATGATTAAGTTCTTATCTGGAACCTCATTCGAAATTAAAATTTATGGAAAAACTTGATTTGACACCAGAGAGTGTCTTTGCATAACAAGTTCTCTTCTACTCTTTGTATCTCTGTGCATACCCTCCATGTCTGTGAAGCCTAGATTCCTGACAAATTTCAAAATTTAAGAGATTTGAGGGGAAAAGATGGAGGGACTGGACTACATTTTCCCTTAATTTTTGAAATGTTCCCACATCAGAACTGGGGCCTCAAAGCTTAGGTGAGATCCAAAAGGCCCAGAGGAGGAGGCCAAAGGCCAAAGGTCTGTAAGAGTTAAAAGTCTAGTTAGCAACAAGAATAACAAGTTTCTTTACTTTAAAACTGGGGAAGGAAAGACATGCCTATCAGTTATGAAATACAAGAAAAAATGGTTAAGAATGCAAGAAGTGCCCTGTATTAATTTTAATTAATTTAGTAAGTATTAATTTCCAGCAGTGGGAATACAGGAGCCTGTTTAGGTAGAGAGCACAAACCTTGTTGCTCTCTGCAGTGCATTCCCCTCACAGTTTTCCAGCAGCCACAGTCGCTGCATTAGTTGTTGTATATCCTCAGTCAGTAATTTACTACCTTCTCACAGATCTGTTGGCCGTGCATTCGTTTAATCTCTTTTTTGCACGTTCTGGATGTCTCTGCCACCACAAACACCTGTGGCAGGAGGTTCTGAAGTTTACTACTTACTGCAAAAAAACCCAAACATTCTTTTCTATCTGTTTAGAGTTACCTCCTAAGTTTCATTGAATGTAACCTATTTGTAGTATTCTGGGATTTTGTGAACAGGAGTTACACATTCAACCTTCGTGATTTTGTAAATGTGTTTGAAGCTAGATACATGCATAGGTTTTGTGGAGTTTTAAGATCAGTCTTCTGGAGGAAACATTTCATTGTGTTTTTCGTTGATATTACTTTAATGAATGGCAATACATAATAGTAATTATTAAAAAGTCTGAGTCAGATAAATGTTCATCCCCAAACTTTCTCCTTAGTACTTAAAGAGATATCAGTCTACTTCACACATATTAAAAGATAAATTACAGCCAAACAGTTCATCTCTGGTACATCAATGTCTAGTTTTGCTAGCAAACCTTTTTACAGCAGAAAGAAAATTATTCTGTGTTCTTTAACCCAAGAGGACACAAATGAACAGTCCACTTTTACTGGGATTTGAGTGTAATGGATTCAATAAGACACTTTAATGCAATAACTGAAAAGTACTCTCACACATATGTGGAGCGTTGGGTAGTATCCATGTACTGATTTGGTGTACGTGGTCTCATCGATAAACAACAGGTATCTCTCAAACATTTTCAGCAGCTCAAAAGGCCACCTCAAGAATACCGAGAACTGTCCTGGATGATGATCTATCCTTTCCTAATCATAGGAGGTCTCTTCAGAGGAGGTTGATAGGACTGCAAGCAGAAGCATCAACAAGCTGCTCCTTGAAAAATATGCCTTCATTCTACCTGGATTTCAGTTTAATATATTTCAAGAGTACTGAGCTTGCTTCATATTCTCATACCACTTCCCTACTACTATACATTGATCTATATTATACAGTTTCATATTTTATGTGACAACTGAAAAAGACACATCAGTATTGTTTGTAGAGCTATTTGTAACTGTGCAAAGATATAGATTGATTCTTTTCACCTTTATTATATCTTTATGGAATAGTAAGTTGATTATTAGATCGTAATTGCCAACTTCCATCTCTATGACTAAATTCCCTATGTAATTATAGATAAATACTAGCTTAATAGACCCAAACAAGTCATGGCTGTACTCGTGCATAATGCTACAACTGCCATTCTACAGTCTCCCACTTCTTGTTATCATAACAATTGCTATTGATTTATTGAGCTTTTTCATAGCCAATGGTTAGCCTCCTAAACCATGCCAATACAAATGGTGTACACCCACACAAGAACAGAAAGAAAGGTTACGGAAACAAAAATCTAGTGATGAAATAAGCAATTTAACAATTGTACAAATACATTTTTCTAAGGCTTGTACTAATCCAGTACAGTAGTTATCAGTGTTTAAAATGCAGCCTCAGCAGTTCTCAAGTGTTTGTTACAAACACACTTCTATTATTTTCTTCTAAAATGACTCAAAAGTTATTTACTATTATCATCAGTCAGGATAATTTAATAGAGAAATGTGGTATTTGTTTTCAGTATTCAAACATACTTGCAACCTCTGTCTTTAAATATGAGAGTACTTTTTTTTTTTAAATTTGAGTGGTGAAAAAAATCTTTCATTTCTTGTTAGATGTTTTAAAAAATTAAAACAGAATTTTGCAGCCTTTCATGGCTTAACAAAATAAGGCATTGAGTAGTAAAGGAAGGAAATATTTGCAAAATAATATGTTTGCAACAAGAAGTCTTTCTCTTAAACAGCAACAAAACAAGCAACAATATCGGCATTTAAAAAGTACCAGTATTTACCAATTTTAACTTGATTTCTCTATCTTTAAATGTTTACTATAATAAGTATGGGACACCGCAAAATAACATGGGATATTCAGGTTCTCTTCAGCGATGAATACAGGTATTTTAAGGATGACTGCTAAACATGCAACATGCTGCTAGTCTAACTCCTCTTAATATAAAAGAGGTTGTATTAATTATAGTCTTAGTGGAAGGCTTCAATAGAAAGCACATGAAAAAGTAGCTAATTTAGAATGATTAGAAGATGTCCTCCTAGTCTGACAGTAAAGTAACTTTACTGAGGCAAGGCAGAGAAGTTTGCAATCGTAGCTACAACCTGTCTATTATTTAAACAAATGTTATTTCAAACTCCAGCACTTTAACACAACCATTCTATTACAAAAACATCACACAATGTTGCACTGAAGTGGTGTCTTATCAATCTGGTACAAAACTCCGTAACTCTTCCATTTCTGAATTCCCAGAAATCTCAGATCTCCTTTTAGAGCATTATTGCATTTTTCAAATCACTTTAATGACCCTGTCCCAGATATCTAAAGGCCTAACCCTTTATTACCCTCAAATAATGAATCAAAAAAATCAAGAAATCTGATCAGTCACCCTACTACCACTACCATCAACAAATCTACAATTCAGAGAATATTTTCCTATTAAAGAAAGAAAACAAACTAGAAATCCTAAAAACTGTTTGAAACAACTAGTTATTGAAGAAAATATTAATTTATATCACAAATACATTGCTTTTATTTATTATTTTTTTCCTGGAAGATACATATTGAGTATATGCTTATGTCATTACATAGAACTAAATATGTATGCTACTCAACATGGCTAAGTCAGAGTAGCTATAAGAACTTGATGCTTTTTTAAAAATATGCACAAACTCTTATACTGTGTTTACATGGCAAGGTGTTGGCAGAGAGGAACTGTTATGAACTTTCCACACTGCCCATTCCCCATCCCACCTCCACTAGTTGGAGCAGGGGTGGAGGAGGTAGAAGAGTTGGGAATGAAGGAGTGAAGTTGAGCCTGGGAAGATGGGGGTGGGATGAGGAAGGCGTTTTTAGTTTTGTCTTTATTCTTCGCCACCCAACTCTATTTTTAATTAACAATAAATTAGATTAATTTTCCCCAAGTCAAGTGTGTTTTGACCATGACAGTAATTAGTAAATTATTTTCCTCTGTTTATCTTGACCAATGAGCTTTTCCATCTTATTTTCTCCCCCCTGTCCTGTTGAGGAGGGGGAGTGAGGGAGCATCTGGGTGGGCATCTGTCAGCCTGCCAAGGTTAACCCACTGCAACCACTCAGATTATTTCCATGTGAACGACTTATTATGGCTTCCAAATAGAACTGTGATACACAACCACATGGTGTTGAGAGCTCTGTGATGAACTATGTAGTTATAACTCTTGCTGCTTAAGTTCTTTCCCTTTATGCATTTCATTCTAATGCCTTGCATAAAATGGGAATCAAATTCTGGGGACTCTATAACTGTGCCTTGACCATCTTCATTGACTTTTCTCAAATTAAGAAATTAAATTTTCTGTGTTGCACTAAAACAGTAGAGTTGTGACTTGTTAGATTTATTTAAAAGATTAATACAAGATCTTGCAATTTCATATGGTAGCTCTTTCAGATTTCTACAATGACATCATGCAATCTGATTTGATTTTAGTTCATTAAACTGAAAGAGCTTTGCTTCTGCTTCAGATGCTTGAATTTTCTTTTGTGTTTTCTTAATTCACTAGTGATCCTGTCATCTTTTTCACATTCAGCATTGACACACTCATTGAAAACTGAAGCAAGATGTCAATTTAATTTGTGGGATGGATTTGGATTATTTTTTTCAATATAAATTCAGTACCACTGCTGTCTTTTTTTCTCTTTTAATTCAAATGCCTAAGCAACTGTTCTTTTTTGTTTGTTTGTTTTATTTCCTATGCAAGATACAACTCTGCTTACATAGGACAGTTTTTATGTTAAACCTGTGTAACCTGAAGATTAACCTCTCCTCTTATTTTATTCCTTGTTCATTCTTTACATTCTTATTATAGCAATCTTGAGATGACCAATGACCAGTTAGGTCCAGACCTATCTCCTTGCTTTTTCTTCCCTTGCTTATGACTCAGACTTAGCATGTCCAAATAGATTATGCATATTCTGAGTCAGACAATCCTTCTTCTGAAAGTCCCTATTCTTCTCCATGAATGCAGCTTTGAGGGAAAGCAGGACATGAAATCTTCCACTTCCATAAGTGTTTCCATTGGCTGCTATCTCTCTTTCTCTCAAAAAAAAGGTGCAAATATAGGACAAGCTAAGAGTAACCTTTAGCTGCAATGAATAAGGAATACTGTCACTATTATCTACCACTCCAGGTAACTATAGACCAGTCAGTCTAACCTCGATACCAGGGGAAGGTCGTGGAGCAGGTCATCTTGAGTGCCATCAAAACCCACATAATGGGCAACCAGGGGATCAGGCCTAGTCAGCATGGGTCCTGATCTCCTTCTATGACAAGATTACCAGAATATTGGACGAGGGAAAGGCTGTTGATATTGTATACCTGGACTTTCAAAAAGCATTCGATACTGTCCCCCATACAATTCTCATGGAAAAACTGGCTTCGCACGGCCTGAATGAGCATACGATCCGCTGGATCAAGCACTGGCTAACTGGAAGGTCCCAAAGAGTGGTGCTCAATGGATTTAAATCCAGCTGGCAGCCAGTCACAAGTGGTGTGCATCAGGGCTCAGTGTTGGGACCATTTCTGTTCAACATCTTTATTGATGATCTTGATAAGGACATAGGGTTTATCATCAGTAAGTTTGCAGATGACACCAAGTTAAGCAGGAGTGTTGATTCCCAGGAGGATAGAGAAGCTCTACAGAGGGACTTGGATAGATTGGATCATTGGGCCAACATCAATGGTATGAGTTTCAACAAGGGCAAGTGCCAGGTCCTGCACTTGGGCCACAATAACCCCATGCAGCGCTACAGGCTTGGGGAGGTGTGGCTGGAAAGCTGCCTGGCAGAAAGAGACCTGGGGGTTCTAATTGACAAGCGGCTGAATATGAGCCGGCAGTGTGCCCAGGTGGCCAAGAAAGCCAATGGCATCTTGGCTTGTACTAGAAATAGCGTGGCCAGCAGAAGTAGGGAGGTGATTGTGCCCCTGTACTCAGCACTGGTGAGGCCACACCTCGAGTATCGTGTCCAGTTTTGGGCACCTCAATACAAGAGAGATGTCGAGGTGCTGGAGAGAGTGCAGAGGAGGGCAACGAAGCTGGTGAAGGGCCTAGCAGACAAATCATATGAAGAGTGGTTGAAGAAGCTGGGACTGTTTAGTTTGAGGAGGAGGAGGCTGAGGGGAGACCTCATCACTCTCTATAACTATTTGAAAGGACACTGTAGAGAGGTCGGTGCTGGTCTCTTCTCACAGAACAAGAGGGAATGGCTTCAAGCTCCCAACAGGGTAGGTTTAGACTGAACATTAGGAAAGAATTTTTCACAGAAAGGGTGGTTGGGCATTGGAATAGACTGCCCAGGGAGGTGGTTGAGTCACCATCCCTGGATGTGTTTAAGAGACGTTTAGATGTGGTGTTGGGGGATATGGTGTAGGGGAGAACTTTGTAGAGTAGGGTAGATGGTTGGACTCGATGATCCCAAGGGTCTCTTCCAACCTAGACAATTCTATGATTCTATGATTCTATTAATATCCTGACGGTAAAAAGCTCAAGATTCCTCCATATCCTAAAGAACTTCAAATAAACCACCTACTTGTTTGCACTGCAAATGGAAGAAAATTTGCTTAGAACATTTACAACATTAATGCTATATCTTGGATACCTCCGGAACTGACAGACAGGTAAAAATTGATAAGATAATTCCTGACTTGATTTGCAAAATGATGAGTTGTGTCATAAACACATCTGATTTTTTTTCACGCTGTCACTTTCAAAATTTTGTGCAGCACTTGAGTCCTTATGTCCCAAGTAGTTTGCGAGGTGCTTTTTATTGTGTTTAGTTTGGAATATGAGCAGATTAGAACCCTTGTTTCATGCATTATAAAAGTGCTTTTTATAACTATATTATTATAACTTGCATTATGGTGCTGTGTCTACAAATCAGAATGTAGTCCACTGCTTGAAGAAAAGAAAGAATTTAGGAAAATGAAGTAGTATTAGGATTTTTAGGCATCTTAGCAACTCAAATACTAAAGGCAAAAAGGCTTGCAAATTTAGGAACATGGGGCTGGGAGGGATTGCTGAGATCATTAGTTTCAGGCCTCTGGTATTCCAGGAAACCACATCATATAATCTTCTTCCTAACCTTATTAAACTCCATTTAAAATGCAGTTCATTATTTTTGTCACCACTACGGTTTCAGGACCTCACTGCACTGATAGTTGGAAACTTTACTGATTGCAGCTACTGAGTGAAGCTGAACACTGGACATAGAGACACAGAGAAAAAGTTCACTTTTATTTCTTTCCAAATGTCTAAATAATGTCAGAGTTCAGTGGGACTGGGCATGATGAACATTGAGCAGGCAGAGCCGAAAAATCAAATATGGCACAGCAAATCTTAACTTTGTATTTCTGAAGAGAAAATTAAAACTGATACTTGTAAGAACTTATCATTTTCTGAACTTTACAAATACACTGTTAATTAATCGAATTTTGAGTATAAGTCTTTGGGGTTTTTAGGTTTAAACCTTCACACTCAGACAGCATTACAGATGAAGCCAGAATTACCACAAAATTTCTTTCCTGATCAGAACAATTAACATGCACAAAACTTCTTATGCCTGACTTAATCTGATTATTGAAAACGAAGGCTCTTTCAGAAAAGTAAGTCTGAGTTTTTCTTGATACTGATGGAATAAGTGAAGGACCTTATCTCCAAGTTTTCTCCAGGCTTCTTCTTCTATGTCAGGGTTCAAGGGTGTAGTATTAGAAATTATATCCTATCAACTGGTCAAACAGATAAGACGACATTTTTATTTTTATCAGCAAAACCCTTATTGCTCATGAAAGAATATATCTTTCAGCACAGTTCCTCTACCAGACTATTGTTCAGGTTACCAAGCTGTGTGTATATTCCTTGTCTATTTGCCCCCCAGGACATCCTTGAAAATGAGACATGTTGTTTTAAAGCCGCAAGGGCTTTATCCGTGTGTAAAAAATTAAATAAAATAAATTCAGAACAAATACAGCATTAATATTTTATACATATATTGCTTTAATATTGCATCAGTAGCAAATTAGAATCCAAGCCTAGATTTTCATGTTTTGAATATTAACTGCCGAAGTTTCATCAGTAGCCTTAGGAGGGTTTGTTGGATCTTAACGAATCGTGACAGAAATTATGGTTGGTGTTCACACAAAGTGTGAAGTGTCTATTTGAAAACTGCACTAAAGTGATGTCGGAGAAGGAAACTGTCTGCCCGATCCCTAATCAACAACAGGAAAAGCAGGCCTGGTACTGCATGTTTACTAAATCTCCCCATACTTTTTTCAGAGTGCAAAATATAGAAGTACTGGGATGCATTAGGCACACCCTTGAATGATCATTACCCTGAGGGGAACAGAGATATGCCTATCTCACATAGAATCTCTGCTGTTTGATATATTATTGCCTTATGTACGTTGGCCAGGTCTTGCAATATGTTTATCATACAAGTAATCTACACTCCTCCAAGCATTCTCATTAAATGCACTAGGACAAGTTTAGTGAATAATAATTTGCATTTAGGACCATTTGCAGGAGGATATCGTCAAATCTATAAATTCTGATTTGTATCTTTTGTCCAAGACATCACTCCAGCAAAACTTTCAGGGACCATTCCTAGTCCCACAGCACGGAAAAAAAATCCAGTTAATTAGTTCGTACATACTGATGGCTGAAAACCAGTATTTGTAAGAGTTTTGATATACAATTTGAAACAAAATAGGAGCATAAACGACAACTTTTTTAGAGCAATAAAAATCTGGAAAAACATATTATTTAAAATTTTACAGAACATCTGAACTCCAATCTTGTAATTATTCATAAACAGAAAGAGCCATGTTAACAAAGCCTGTGGCTCCAACTGAAGGTTATGCTGGATAAATTTTTCCAGTATAAGAACTCTATATCTTAGTAGGAATGAGATGAAATAAATGTATTTAAAATGGTTAAACCTGGGGCGACCTTTTAATTTTTCTGAAAAAATGTGGAAAATTTAATGAGAAAAATAGTTAGTTACAATCAGTGCAATTGTAGAAATGATCAGAGTGGCTGTAATAATAGTCTGGGGCAATTCAGGAACACGGGCAAGGTAGAGCATGCTGTAGTTACAAAGGCGGAAAAGTCACCTGAAAGAAAACAGGTTGCCCCATTTTGCGCGTGTCTTCTGCACGTTTTTCAGTAGTTTTTCCGGTCCTTAAAATGTAACGTTCTGTCCTGTATTTAACATCTTGTTTTCATGGGGCACGCTGCTGAATTACCCCTAGCAGTTGTTCTCTGCCTGTCTCCGGAGATCAGGGACTGAACCATGACTCAAAGAGTCACAATATAGTCCCTGATTACCCCTTGCTCCAGGAAGAAAATAAACTGCATTAGCCTTTTACCTGGTACAGATGATTTCTTCTCTCTGCACCAGCCAGGCTGTGCTGGTCAGTATGTCGGGGCAAGGGTCATAGCCAGACATTACTCACTCCCCATGCATCTGCAAAGGAGTGGGAATAGCTGCCTTGTAGAGGCCATTCACCCTTTTGTAATGCAATCTGCACTCAGGGTAAATTGCACTGTGTAAGAGGGCACTTTAAGCTTCTCTCTAGGAGAGAGGTGTATATGACAAACTCCATTCGTGTCCTGTATCTATAGTATGTGTTTAGGCAAATGACTTCGAAGCGTCAAAGCTGCTTATATTGATCTTTAATCCCTGAGCTACTGCAGTAGAAAACATGGTGTAACGGCCCAAGTTTCCTAGAGAGCTGCCTTTGCAGTGGGAAGCCAGTGGAGGTACGGAGCTTAGCACCTCACAAGGTTTAGTCCATGCACGAACAACTGTGGGGGTGGCCAGCAATGATCTGACTGCCCATTTTCCCTATGTTTATTTTAAATGCACTATTTCTTGTGGTCAGCACATTCTTGTTTGTTTATTAGAAAAAGAAGATTAGGGTCACTAAGGAAGAAAAAAAAAATCTTCTAGATCATGATGGTGATGAAAATGGTCTCTCACCTATAAGCAGGCTAGCAAGAGAAGTGTGTGGAAAAGGCACTCTATTTGCCCCTTGTACTTTTCCATGCACAAATCAAGAGCACTTTTAAAGTAAAAAAGAACATACTATCTATCTTTTTCAGTTCTGCAACATGAAAGGGAATCAGAGACCCAGTTGTTGACCAGTTCAAGTTGTGCCCTTTTGGCAGATTGCCTCTTGCTCCAGGAAAGTGTAAAACCGGAGAGTGAAAATTCAAGGAAAGTGAAAAAAATCATGCACTATGTTAGAATCCATTATTTCTTTGAAGTTCAGTTTGTTGTCTGCTGTCATGGGACTGCCTTCAAAGAGTGCATGGAATATTTAAAAAACAAAGTGAGAAAGCAGGCAGCACTTTCCTGTTACTGTCTGCAGATATTTTGACACTCCAAACAATCATCATGGGTTTCCCAGGTGCTTGATGTTACATAATTTGTCATGATGTCTGCTATGAGTGCCCCTGGACTTCATGTCTTACTATCCTCCACTCTCTTTTTGTGGCGCTTAAGTGGGAATAGGTGTCATCAAGGAGGTATACAGCGCCAATAATTCAGTATTTTCACAAAGAGGGATTTTCTCTAGAATGTCATGCATTCACTCTAATAAACAAATGAAGGCAAGTTTGTCTGAGAAGACTTTTACTGAACAAGCACAATCTGGGAAAGAGGACTTCAAGCAAAATGAGAAAATTTAGAGAGTATATGTATTTATTTTTGCTAACTATCAATCACAGTGCTATGTTCTTTGTCACAAAACCGATACAGTGTGATGCAAAGGATCTTTTAAATGCTTTTAGATGATCAAGTTACTGAGAGAATACTGAGGTTTGTTGTGCGTATGCAAAAAGGAATAATATAGTGATACACAAAGGAAAACCAAATTTGGAGAACCAAATGTATTTAAGAGAGAGGGAAAGAAGAACCTCCTTAAAAAAAAAGAAAATAAAAATAAAAAGATGAACTATACATGGCTTTAGTAGATAGTCCAGGTTTGATCATTACTTATGCAAGTGTCTCTTATTGTCTTCAGAGGGAGATTTTAGGCTCAGTAGTTAACAACAAAAAGATAAGGTATTCAGAAACAATGAAATGTCATATATATTCTGTTTTCTGCTTCTACGTTGAGAATGTTAGAGCCTTATGGTATGTGGAAGACCTCACTCTAAAATAAACATTGATAGATCCCTGCCTGGAGGAAATTATAATCTAAATTAGTCATAGTAAGAAAGTAAATGTCATGGAAAGTGTACTTCTGACTCTAGAAGAATCTAAAACTCTCTAGGTGTGCCTTTGCTCAGCCTGCATCTCCCTCTGTGCTGATGTAGTGATGCAGCATACACCAAGGAAACGCAGCTGAAGCTGCTGGGCACCTGCAGGAGATCCCAGAAGGGACTTAGTCATTGTGAAGTTCATTCTTCAGCTTAGTAAATGATTTAAACAAGGGTACTTGTCCAAAAAGTAGCAGTCCTGAATCTTACACTGTTCCGTGTGCACAGACATGACGAAGGGAGCAGGAGCCAAAATGGAGGACTTCCAAATCAGAGCATTGCAAGGGGTCAAAATTGTGTGATGCGTGTATCTATCACAGATGTGATGTGAGATCAGCTGGTTTGTGCCTTGTACTTACTGTTTTCTCTCTACAGACACTTCTTGAAGAAGAAGCCTCTTGTTGACAGTAAGTGAAGTGACCTCTACTCTTGTGTTTGAACATCTGTATTTTAGGCCTTAGGCTAGATAAACTAAGTAGATAAAGTAGAAAGTTTGTGTTTAGCTGTCTATAGGTTTGCCAAGTTTCAGGGTTTCCTTTAATAACTCTTTGCTACCTCACCTCACAGCGGAGAAGTCTTTGAATTTTGAATAATGTGAAAAGTCCACTAACATTTCTTTGCCATTTCAGAAGAGCTAAGTGTCTGTTGCTGTGGAAATTGGATTCAAAACCAATGATTCAACGGGAAGACATTGGGATAGGGTTTGTCCTGGAGTCAATGTTGCAAGTGTGACTGTATTTATATGAAACCTCTTGACTTTAAAAGGAGAAATTACTGGTTCATGAACAAACTATAAATCCCACAAGGGTTACAAGTTTACCTAATGCCCATTTTTTTCTACTGCTTGTTCCACCACTAAAATCATAACCTTGCTTATAACCTCAGTAATTTCTATAATAACCACTTGTGATGTAATAAATAGAGGATTAGGACATTGGGTAGGGAGTAATCAGTAAAAAACTACAAAAGACTCTGTGGTTTTGCTGATGTTTCTTTTAACAAAAGAGCAGAGTGGCAGGAAAAGAGAAAATAAATAAAAGATAAGGAGAATTATCTGTAAATAAAAAGCTTTCCCAAACTTTTCTCTGGGGTTCTAATCTTCTTTAGTGTGACCCAGACAATATCAGAAGAGCTTCAGCATTTTGAAGGAAGAAACCTATTTCACACCTCCCCTAATCTTGGAGAGCTTCCTCCAAGAGTCCCTATACAGAATTAACATAACGCTTTGGGCCTGAATTCTGCATCTTGCAAAGTTAATGAAATCAAAGGGACATGTGTGAATGGACCTGTTTGCAAGGTCCTGGCTTTAAGCTAACATCTAGACCCCATTTGTTTCCTGATGGCTTCTTAAGGGACATCATGGGCTGGGAAAAAAAGCATAGGAAAGGAAGTCATAGGAACTTAGCAGTGTGGGATGGCTTGGCCAGTGAGACCAATCCCTCTCAGCTACATTATGAATGAGTAACTTGTGAAGCACCTACGACACATTTCCTAAATTTTCTTGGAAAAAAGTATCAAACTTATTGTAAAGAAATCTTGTGTTTTAGTCCTGTCTCTAACCAATGTTATGCTGGTGTTTCACTGTGGTGCGAACAGATTCTAACCAGGTATCACGCACCTGCTGCTATAAATTCCCGCTGTGCTAGCATATAAAATCCGTTTCTTTATTTGTGGGACACATGCAATAAAAGAGAGAGTGTTATCCCAATTTAATGTTTTCCTGTCTTTGCAGACCTGCACCTATCGGATCAAAAAGGAAAATATAAGTATTTCCTTTCTGTCATTTAATTTTCCCTGTTATATACCGTTGTTTTTTAGAAGAGGTGCTGCGTTTTCTTTAATATTTGGAAGTACCAGCTTCAAAGAAACAAAATATAATGGCTATAACTGAAATATACTATCTTCCAACTTATCAAACAACATTCCTAATAATTTGCTGTAAAATATACATAATGAAATCAGACAACAAGAACAGAATATTTAAAATGTGTGACTAATCTAATTCATTAGGTGGTGCACATTTGATATTTTGAGTTGGCTGGTAATACACAAACACACTCTGTAGTTGTCTATTCTGAATTATGTGCATATACACCACTATATTAAAGCCAATAAGAAATCCAAAAGGAATTTTCCCAGTCATTATGACATACCTTTTTTGAACCTGCTAGGTTCAAAATGATAGAACTACTGATAGAACAAGTACAGAAGCTCAGTAAATCACTTATCTTGCCCTATAGTTGCCATCGTTCCTCTTTCCTTACTTTAATGGAGGCACACTGTCTAAGAAAACATGTAGCAAAAGGATATTTTCTATGTACTGTCAGTCCTAAATTACATCTCTGTGAAAGTAGCACTAGTCATGTCATGCCATTTTACTAAGACAAGGACTCACAAGTGCACTGCCCACAGCAGAATCACATTTCACCTGTCCTTCTGCGGCCTGCACTACATTGACAGGATCTGTGACAAGAAGCTGAACAGATTTGTTGTTCTCAGGTTGATGGGCTTATATTTGTAGCGGTCCCATCTTCTGTTGGCAGCAGGCTCTGTCATAGATGTGGCTATGGGAGAACACCATTATTCTCTGGTACCTTAAGATCATGTTACTCAGGTAATCTTCTTGTCTTTCTTCTCCTGAACTCTTGGGAAGGTTCCAGGAAAAGTAAGAGGTGCTGAATTACTATTTTTGTTATTGTACAGAACTGAAACCCAACTCCAAACGTCCTTCATTATCTCCTCAAGCCTTCAAGCCTAATTGACAGCAAGTCTTTATATCTTGATTTGTTCCCATTAGAAGTCCTTGTGTCCTTGAATAAACAGGTAAGGTAATAACTTTAATTACTCCTATAATTAGGTGTATCTGAAGCACCTGTGCTTTGGCATGAGAAAAAAGGCCTAAAACTGAACTTTCCTTTCTGCAACATTGATACGTATTTTTTCTTAATACCATTCATTTAGCGGGTAAAGGCACCCAAAGTAGACATGGCAGCTTAAGTTTAAGAGGCAGAAAAAAAAAAGATTTTATTTTTTGTTTGAATTGCTGTTATATGAACTTATTACTATAACAGAGTGGGAAGAAATCTTCAAGTAAAAGGCAATAAAATGTATGCAACATCTTTAAAAGCCAATAGCCTCTTTGTACTAAAAGTCATTAAAGAAGCCAAACAAAAATAATTGAATCATCAATAGAATAACACAGCAGGGTACTTCATAAGGCATAATGTCTTCTGCATTTGTTTTGTTTTTGTTAGCAAGACCCTATACGGTGTTAAGTATATGCTAAAAATAAGCAGAAAGCATATATATATGTATAAAATTATGTGTGTAATGTACATTGCATGTGTATGGCTACAATTCGGCTTGCAACCCGTAAGTTTAGCACTATTATTTTCCATTTCAACTGGTGATGAAAAGCAAAATAAAACCCCCTTTTTAAATTGTGTATGAATAAACTTACCTTTTAAAAAGGAACAGAGTGATCATAGAAAACAACAGTAAATAGCTCACTTTTGATTGAAACTTTAAATCCCTTTGAAATAATTTAAAAAATATTATTGAAATAGATATCCTGAGAATGTATAGACAGTATCCATACCATCTTCACATCAGAAAACAAGAAAAGTAGGCAATTAATTCATAGTCACAGACAGAAAGGTGCATTTCAATAATGTTAGGAAATGCTACTATTAAGGAAAACAATGAAATTCAGGTCTGAGTATCTGAATTAATGTATCTCAGTATTTGGCACCCAAGGAAAATGAGACTGATTTTTGGAACTACAGAGTAGACTCAGTATCCAGGAGACTTTATGTACTCCATGTGCATCGACATAGACTTTGGAACTATATTTTAGGAGTTCAGTTTTGAAAATTTGGGTATTGTTTGGAACCTCCTTGTTTTCTTTTTATTGAATCCTAACTGGTGCAGTTAATTGAAACAACTTGGCCACAACATGTATAAAAATCACACCACACTGAAAGGATGGGAATGCTGAAATCATTTTTCAATGAGAAATTGCTATAAATAACATTATATTCATGTTCACTGTTGCATTGAAATACGGTTTTGGGGAACCAATTGAAGTACTTTAAAGGTTGAAATTGAAGTGAAAATTTATTAATATTTGCAATTTTGTTTCAATTCTGAAACTGAAAAAGAATTTTTAAAGAGGTCTGGAGACCCGTATTACTGAGAGAGTTGGCAGAAGTGCCCACCAAGCCACTTTCCATCATTCGCCAGCAGTCCTGGCTAACTGGGGAGGACCCAGTTGACTGGAAGTTAGCAAATGTGATGCCCACCTATAAGAAGGGCCAGAAGGAGGATCTAGGAAACGACAAGCCTGTAAGTCTGACCTCAGTGCTGGAGAAGGTTATGGAGCAAATCCTCTGGGGTTACAGTGGCAGTGGACAGGGGAAGACCAACTGATGTCATCTACTTGGATTTGTGCAAAATGTTTGACACTGTCCCAGACGATATCCTGGTCTCTAAATTGAAGAGACATGGATTCGACAAATGGACCACTTGGTGGATAAAGAAGTAGCTGGACAGTCACACTCAAAGAGTTGCAGTTAATGGCTTGATGTCCAAGCAGAGAGCAGTGATGAGTGGCGCTCCTCAGGGGTCAGTACTGGGGCCTGTACTGTTCAACATCTTTGTCGGTGACATGGACAGTGGGGTCAAGTGCACCCTCAGCAAGTTTGCTGATGATACCAAGCTGTTTGGCGAGGTAGACACGTTGGAGGGGAGGGATGCCATCCAGAGGGACCTGGACAGGCTGCAGAGATGGGCCCAAGCCAACCTCATGCAGTTCAACAAGGCCAAGTGCAAGGTCTTATATCTGGGTTGAGGCAATCCCAAGCACAAATACAGGCTCGGCAGGGAATGGCTGGAGAGCAGTCCTGAGGAGAAGGACCTGGGGGTGCTGATTGACGAGAAGCTCATCATGAGCCAGCAATGTGCGATTACAGCCTAGAAGGCCAACCATATCCTGGGCTGCATCAAGAGAAGTGTGGCCAGCAGGTCAAATGAGGTGATTCTGCCCCTCTATCCCACTCTCGTGAGACCCCACCTGGAGTACTGCATCCAGCTCTGGAGTCCCTAACAGAAGAAAGACATGGACCTGTTGGAGCGTGTCCAGACGAGAGCCAACGAGGATGATCCGAGGGCTGGAGCACCTCTCCTATGAGGAGAGGCTGAAAGAGCTGGGGCTGTTCAGCTTGGAGAAGAGAAGGCTCTGGGGAGATCTTATGGCGGCCTTCCAGTACCTAAAGGGGGCCTGCAGGAGAGCCGGGGAAGGACTTTTTACTAAGGCATGTAGCAATAGGATGAGGGGGAATGGCTTTAAACTGGAAGAGGACAGGTTCAGATTGAACATTAGGAAGAAGTTTTTCACTTTGAGGGTGGTAAGGCACTGGAACAGGTTGCCCAGAGAGGTTGTTGAGGCCCCATCCTTGGAGGCGTTCCAAGCCAGGCTGAACATGGCCTTGGGCAACCTGGTCTAGTGGGAGGTGTCCCTGCCTATGGCAGGGGGGTTGGAACTCAATGATCTTCAAGATGCCTTCCGACCTAAACCATTCTATGATTCTATGATTCTATGATCTGGAATGCCATCATGCGGCACATACAGGACAACCAGGTGATAGGGCTCGGTCAGCATGGGTTTATAAAAGTCAGGTCCTGCTTGACTAACCTGACCTCATTCTATGACAAGGTCACCCGTTTAGTGGATGAGGGAAAGTCTGTGGATGTTGTCTACCTAGACTTTAGTAAAGCTTTTGACACCGTTTCCCACAGGATTGTCCTGGAGAAACTGGCTGCTCATGGCTTGGACAGGTGTACTTTCCGCTGGGGTAAAAACTGTTTGGATGGCCGGGCCCAAAGACTGGTGGTGACTAGAGCTAAATCCAGTTGGTGGCCGGTCATAAGTGGTGTTCCCCAGGGCTCAATATTGGAGCCTGTCCTGCTTAATAATTTGCCAATGATCTGGATGAGGGGATTGAGTGCACCTTCAGTAAGATTGCAGATGACACCAAGTTGGGTGGGAGTGTTGATCTGCTTGAGGATAAGAAGGCTCTACAGGGGGAACTGGACAGGCTGGGTCAATGGGTTGAGCTCAATGGTATGAGATTCAACAAAGTTAAGTGCCAGGTCCTGCACTTGGGTCACAACAAACCCATGCAACACTACAGGCTGTCTCCTTCCTGTTGCGGACAGCAACATTGCAAAAAACAGATGGGCCCAGTCTATTGATACATGGCTTCATGGCTGGTGTCACCTCCACAGTTTTGGGTTTTTCGGTAACGGTATGGCCTACATGGCACGAGGCTTGCTGGCGTCAGGTGGTATTCACCTTTCTGCAACGGGGAAGAGGGTCTTTGCTCACAAGTTAGAGGTGCTTTAAACTAGGCTCAAAGTGGGAGGGCCATCATATCAGGCTTGTCCATGACAAGCTGTGGGATCACACGCCAAGGTTAGAGGGACGGGGTGCTAAGCTAGGGGCCTCATCCAGTTGCTCTGAGATGTGTTGCCTACACTGCAGCACACTTGAAATATTACAGAGATGAGTCAGGAGCACCTGAGGTTACAGGAAACAAGAGGGAAACACCAGTGAAATACCTCAAAGGAATTAAGGGGTGTTACTCTAAAAAGGTGACATGGCAAACAACCCAGCTAAAGTGCCTCCAATGCATGCAGCATGGGCAACAAACAGAAGGAATTGGAGGCCACCATATTGCTAGAAAGCTACAACCTGGTTGTCATTACTGAAGCTTGGTGGAATGAATCCCATGACTGGAGTGTGGTTATTGATGGCTGCAGGTTGTTCAGAAGGGACAGGCCAGGAAGAGAGGTGGAGGCATTGCACTCTACATCAAGAAATGGATAAAGTGTGAAAAACTGTCTCTGAAGAATAGCCACAAGTAGGTTGAAAGCCTATGGGTAAGAATTAGAGACTGAGGCAGCAAAGGGAACCTTGTGGTTGGTGTCTGATCAAGGGGAGCCTATTGACAAAGGCTTCTTAGTCCAGCTACAAGAGGCATTGTGCTTGCAGGCTCTCGTCCTGCTGGAGGACTTCAACTGCCTCAACATCTGCTGGAAAAATAGCATGGTGAGCTGCAGGCAATCCAGGAGGCTCCTGGACTCCATTGAGGACAACTTCTTAAGCCAGGTAATAGACAGCCCTACCCCTGGGGATGCGATACTGGACCTGATGGTCACCAATGCTAGTGAGCTCATCAGTGATGTCAAGATTGGAGGCAGCCTGCACTGCAATGATTGTGCACTGGTGGAGTTTGCAGTACTGAGGGATGTAGGTCAGGGGAAGAGTAAAGTCAGGACCCTGAATTTTAGGAAAGAAAAATTCCAGCTCTTCAAGGAGTTAGACAATAGGACCCCCTGGTGAAACTGTCCTCAGGGACAAGGGAGCAGAACAGAGCTGGTAGAACTTTAAAGACACTTTACATGGAGTTCAAGAGTCCTTGATCCCCAGATGTAAGAAATCAGAAAAGGAAGACAAGAGACTGGCATGGCTGAGTCAAGGCCTGCTGGTCAAACTAAAGGGCAAGAAGGAAATGCACAGGCAGTGGAAGCAGGGACAGGTATCCTGGGAAGAGTAGAGTGACGCTGCCTGGTTGTGTAGGGATGGGGTCAAGAAGGCCAAGGCGCAACTGGAGGTGAACCTGGCAAGGGATGCAAAGAATAATAATAAGGGCTTCTACAGGTATGTCAGCCAGAAAAGGAAGGTCAAAGAATGCGTACCCCTCCTGATGTGCAAGACTGGCAAACTGGTAACAACAGATTAGGAGAAGACTGAGGTATTCAACAACATTTTTGCCTCAGTCCTCACAGACAACCTCTTTTCCCACATCTCTCAAGTGGATGGACCACAAGGAAGCGACTTGGGGAGCAAAGTCGCTCCCACTGTAAGAGTAGATCAGGTTCATGACCGCCTGATGAACATGAACATACAGAAGTCTACGGGACCCAACTAGATGCATCCCTGAGTCCTGAGGGAATTGGTTGGTGTAATTGCCAAACCACTCCCCATGATATTTGAAAAGTCATGGCAGTCAGGTGTAGTCCCCGGTGACTGCAAAAAGGGAAACACTGCACCCATTTTTAAAAAGGGTAGAAAGGAGGACCCTGGGAAATACTGACCTGTCAGCCTCACCTCTGTGCCTGGGAAGATCATGGCACAGATCCTCCTAGAAGCTATGCTAAGGCACATGGAGGAAAGGCAGGTGATTTGAGAAGCCAGCACAGCTTCACCAAGGGCAAGTCCTGCCCGACCAACCTAGTGGCCTTCTACAATGGAGTGACTACACCAGTAGACAAGGGAAGAGCTATAGATGTCATCTATCTGGACTTCTGTAAGGCCTTTGACATGGTCCCCCACAACATCCTTCTCTCTAAATTGGAGAGTATGGATTTCATAGGTGGACTGTTTGGTGGATGAGGAATTGGTTGGATGATTGAATCCAGAAGGTAGTGGTCAATGGCTCAATGTGCAGATGGAGATCAGTGACAAGTGGTAACTCTCAGGGGTCTGTATTGGGGCCAGTACTGCTTAATATCTTTATCAATGACATAGACAGTGGGATTGAGTGCACCCTCAGCAAGTTTGCAGATGACACCAAGCTGGGTGATGCAGTTGACAGGCCTGATGGATGGGATGCCATCCAGAAGGACCTGGACAACCTAAAGAAGTGGGGCTGTGTAACCTTCATGAGGTTCAACAAGGCTGAGAGCTGGGTCCTGCCCCTGGGTTGAGGCAACCCCCTGTATCAATACAGGCTGCAGGATGAAGGGATTGAGAGCAGCCTTGCCAGAAGGACTTGGGGGTACTGGTGGATGAAAGACTGGACATGAGCTGATAAAGTGGGCTTTCAGCCTAGCAGGCCAACCATATCCTGGGGTGCATCTAAAGAAACGTGGCCAGCAGGTCAAGGGAGGTGATTCTGCCCCTGTACTTGGCACTGGTGAGGCTGCACCTCAAATATTGTGCTCAATGTTGTGCCCCCTCACTACAGGAAAGACATTAAGGTGCTGGAGCATGTCCAGAGAAGGGCAACAAAGCTGTTCAAGCATTGGAACAGGCTGCCCAGGGAAGTGGTTGAGTTGCCATCTCTGGAGGTAATTAAAAGACGTGTAGATGTGGTGCTGAGGGACGTGGTTTAGCGGTGGACTTGGCAGTGCTGGGTTAACAGTTGGACTTGATGATCTTACAGGTCTTTTTCAACCTAAACAATTCTATGATTCTATATCTTACATGCATATTACAATCTGTAAGAAATGTGTTGATTTTCAGAAGATGGCTACCTCTCCCCTAAAAATGAAGGCCACTTCTGAGTATCAAGGTGGGCATTCCAAGCCAATATTCACTTTTGAAAATTTTGACCTACATACTTTCCTAACATAAATTTTCATTGGAAGCAATTAGTCTAGTTACCAGAAAACTGTCAAGCAGTCAAAAAGAAAGGAAGTGGTCTGTCTATGTGACTGTGATTTGGGAGAGGTAAGGCAGACTCTAAATAATCTATTAAAATATGTTCCACACTATAAAAGATTGAAAACCTACCATAAAACAAGACACAATAGGGGGATGATATGGGATTACTGACTTGCCATCAACCACACTTTTTTTTCTTTAAATAAATATAAGACTTCAGGCTCTAGTGCTGTCCAATATATACTTTCCTTGAGCATTATATTTCCATAAAATCAGTTACTATGACCTAAAAAATAGCTGATCTGTGGGTGAGGAGTATTTTCAAAAGAAATTCCTTAGGAATTTTTATTAGATGTCTAGATATACGTAACTGTAAGAGATAGAGACAAGCCATTTAAATATCTGAACTTCAAAAAAAGTTCTAGTGTTTAGAAAAGATTTAAAATCTATTGAGGATTTAACAGTTCTTTAGTTTCATTCCCTCTCCCTCATACACTTTCATGAGTGTGGGAGAGATGTGCTTAGTTCATTTTTAACCATTTAAAAATTGTATTTCTACTTTCAGCTCGTCATCTGAGTTCCATCCATATAAGGACTTCTAAGAGACATTCATGGTCCCTGCTGTAGCATGAGATGAAGCACCTTCCAAAGACACTCATCTTTCTCCATTCACTGTAGAAGTAGCTTAGATGCCTAAATTCTGCTCAATGACTCATTTTTAGCTGAAGTTAAGTGAAATAAGTTTCAACCTAAGGGCATCTGTAAACACATAAGAAGCATAGGTTGGGTTTTCTAAAGAAAGATGTTTGGAAGCTGGAAACAAGACCTCAGAGGAGCTTTTTTCCTTACTCCACGGGTAAGGAAAGCATCATGGCAAAGCATAAGTTTTTCTCTTTTAGTAGACCTCCTACTCCAGATATTTCAGTGTTGTCAGGAGATAACAAGGATGTGGAGTGCAAATGACATCAGTCTGAAGTAGACCTCTGAATGTTTGCCAGATTTGTGTTCATGTTCTTGGAAAACTCTAGCATCTTGAAGGAATTAGAAGGAATAAAGCCCCAAAAGTTGTGTTGCTGTTGTTTCTTCATTCTTTCCTTCCAAAGGAAGAGATTTGTATATCAAAATGTGTCTGTTGCTTCCTTTTAATTTTGTTCTATAGCCGTTTCCACCTTTATGTTAATTTCTCAACCAGTCAAGAACTAAAACATAAATGAGGATCATCTATTAAGTGATAGAACAACACTTTTTCATGACATAAATGCTGTAAAAGGAACAGAAAGTAACAGCTGCTGAATTTCTGTGAATAATCTTGTATAACTCTAACCACAAAACAATGTATTAAATAGCTTCTATTTTTCTCATGTGGGAAACAAATTAATATGTGTCTTTGTCGTAGAGTCAGCTGGCATGACGGTTGCTGTCCACGTAAACTTTCTGCTCAGAAAACATGTTATTTCAATTGTGGTACAAAGGAATCACAAGGCTTGAGACATGTAGGCGGAGCATGGTCTGGTATAGGTTAGATCATCAGTCCAAGACCGTGATATCCAATATTTGGGATTCAGTCTAGGGCATTCCTGTTACTTTTCCAGGCCAGGAATAGGCTGCCACATTTCAGTTCTCAAACTTGTGCCCTTGTGACTACTGCACAGCAGGGTAAGGCTTTGAGTGAAACAAGCAGACACTCTCTCCTGAATCAACCTTCATTTTCATACAAATATCCACAGGAATAAAACAAAAGAAAAGATAATACCACCAAAATTGAAACATTAGCAAATAGTTTTCCACAACAAGTAACAGTTTGACACAAAGGATTTTGAGTACAAATGCCTTTATCTATTCTGTTCTTTAAAGGTGTTAAATATGCTAGTTTAAAAAATGCATTTATTCTTGAAAATGTATTTCAAAGGCTGAAATCTGCTGTATAGTATCTTTGTTATAGCATAAGATTTAAAAGAAAAGTATTGCCCCTAACTTGAAAGATACTATTTTTCATCATTTGGGTCACCAATTTAATGCGATTTAACATTAAGCTTTCTGAATTTTGTGATCCATTGTAAGAGTCTCCTTTTGCAAAGAGAGGTAACTTTATCTGGTATTCACAACCCAGCATGACTCCAGCATTTTAGAAAGCAATGACTCCTAATAGCTTAGTTTTTCTACGGCAAGTAGAATACAGGCTAATTGCAACAAAGCCCCTCAGTTTAGTAAAACTTGAATCTCCTGACCGGTCAGACAAATCCATTAGGATTTTATTGGGTCCTAAAAAGAGTTATGTGATTCCCTAGGATCCAATCCTTGTCAATCAGGCATGGTAAATTGGATTCTTGAATAGGGAAATCCCTAAGGGAGAGAAGATGTTATCTAGATCAGATGCAGTGATTTTTCGGCTCTGTGCTCACTAGGTTCTGTTCTCTCTTTAGTGAACCAATAAAACCATAATAAGTATTGATTAACCCATTACTGAGCATTATCCACTGCCTTCTGCCTGACTGTATTTAAACACAACACAGTGCCTCTCTGCTGCCATTGTACAGCTGTTTGCCTTTACATTGGCAGCCTTGGCAAGCTCATGACAGGTTTACTTAGTTTTCAAAACATCTTCAGTCACTTCATGTACATTTCAGATGCACTATTTTTTAAAAAATGTGTCTTGAAAACAGCTATGTTTCCTCTAAAAGAGCAGGGAAAGGAAATAACGATCGACATTTTTATATTGTGCTGTGTGTTCGAAAATGATTGCGTTTGCCCTTAAAAAATTCAGATACTTTAAAATTAAAATGCTGTAAAGCATTCACAATCCTGCAGAAGGAATATTTGTCATTAGAAATGGCACAAATAGTGGCTTTTTGATATCTTCTATAATTGTGAGCAATATATGACAGCTGTGTAGGATTTCTTTCATTTGCACCCACCCGATTTCATTAGCTGTTGAATGTGTCAGAACACTCCAGACAGTGGACTACAGACTGAAGCTGTGACATTTTATTGGTGGGTGGGTGTGTAAGATTTGCCTCAAAATGGACTGTCCGTGCATGAACTTCGGTTTGTGTTGTAGTCGATCTACAGCACTTTTAAAACTTCTTACTAATCATTAGCTTTTGGGGGAGCTTTCTGAATTTCTTTATGAGTACTACTCAATACTCAGGTGTACAGAGATCACCTAGATAAATTAACTTTGATTACAAGGGACAAGGTCAGGAGCTGAATGGACACAGGTCGAACTGAGGCATCACAGAAAGCTCTTTTTTTCAACAATCACATGAATCATTGGGCTTTTAGAAACTATTTTATTTTATCTTATGTTGAACACATGCAACATTTGCAGGAAGAGAGGAATATGTGCTTTGAAAAATTGATGTGTATTTATGTCTTTTTTTAGGCATAGTTTTCAAGGCTATATGGTGTTTTGTGTTCATTACAGAATAGTCATTTGATCAAGTGATTTTCAATACATTGTCAAAATAAATTACATTCACTTCATTAGATGTACAGGAAGTATAGCTGAAACAGGGACAAGTATTAATTTAGGACTCTGCAGAAACTGACACTCCATCTTATGACCCTGAGGCTGTATTATTCAAGATACCCTGTGATGGAAGGAAGTCTGTCTCCATAGCAATTACCTAAATCTTTTATCAGTCATTTCTGGAAAGAAAATTAGAGCAATTGTGTCAGGATGGTCATATGGGCAGAAATTGCACACTCATTCAAACCACTTATGTCTCTGACTTTGTCCCTGCTTGATGGCTGCTTTTGTTTACTACTATGCTTTTGAAAGTTTGATTGGACATGAGCAGATGTGCCGTACTGTAACCACAAAAGGTTGTCCTTTGTTTCCTTTCTATTTCTTTTATTTTTTTTTTCCTAGAACTGTCACTGAATTATACTATGTTTCTGTTTATTAAGCAAATTACTCTTTTACGTCAAAAAAAACCCAGAAAAAAATCAACTGAAATTAGTAAAGATTAGCAGCAGCAAAATTCTCATTGTCATAGCTTTAATTATTACAGACCGCGATAGTATTTAATGGCACAGGTTAATTTGATTGGACTCTTTAAAAATGCTGTTAAGAGCAGTACCTATTTTTATCACATCATATCAATCATATTGCACTTGTAGAATTTTATTGACTAGATAATTAGTGCAGTTCTACAGGGCTAGCTGCTTTTGGAAAAGGAAACCTGGCAAAATTTTAGCAACCTATTATTTTAAAAACTGTTAAACCGAATTAAAAGGGAAAACCTAGTGTTGAATGAGTAGGGCTGTCTCTTTAAGGAATAAAAGAAAACAAAAGAAGCATCCTCTTCCTCCACATTTATATTTTTTTTTTCTCTGTTGGTTTTTGAAATAAGAATAAAAAGCTTAACTGTTGATCAATAATACTTGCAGCCTACACTGAGTGGTATGAACAATAGCCTAAGCTCTCCCTTCAAGTTCCTTGTTCAGGAAAATTTACAATTAATGGCTTTCTTACAACAGCAGAGATATCCCCTTCTTCATGGCTCAGCTAGGGACCTGCCAGACTAATCTATTCCCAGTTTGCTGGCCATGGTCCTTTACTCTATCTGTCTTAGCATATTGATTTCTGAGCTGTCTTATTGGTTCCTAACATAATTATACCAGGAGTGGGTCTCTTAGTACAGCTAATACATTTACACCATGGCATCTAGGGAAGCTTATTATAGCAGCATCCGGTAGCACCGCTACAGTTAAGGGTCAGTTGCCATTTCCATTATAAACCCCATTTTTCAGGGGTTTATACCTTAGCTGTTTTAATCTGTATCAGGCTAAAACTTGGCATAGACGTTGTCAGTCTGCATAAAAATTATATGTTATTAAAAACATAAGTCAGTTAAAGCTGTTAAAAAATAATTCTGGTCTGCATATAGATACGAAGATACTGTTAGATAGAATATGGAACGATTTTGTTTCTCTCCTTTGACTCTAAAACTGACAGCTTGTAAGCTGAAATATTTTGTTAGAAATGTAAACATTTACTTTACAAAATATATCTTCTTTAAGCATTTCAAAGAGAAAAAATCTCCATTGCATAAAGCATTGATAAAACATTATGATAAAAGTGTAATGATTCTTTTGACACAGTATCATATCTAAAGGACAAGCAGCTCTGATGCGATGCCAATGAAAATGCCTCATACAATGTATGAATAATTGTTTTTAGAATTTTAAATCAATTTAGTGCTGTAAAAGGTGTCAGATTAACAACCCTGGAAACTTAAGCCCTCTATTTATCCACAGAATGAGTACTCTTGGGTGTATGGTGGGGGGAACTGTGTGCCTTAACTGGAACTGAAGGACTAAATGTAGGGGTGAGAGGATATTTCAACCTTTCTTCTAATTCACCTCAGTGCTGACATAAATCCCATACAATAAAGATACCCGTTTGTGATACTTCAGCTTACACTTTTTTTTTTTTTTTTTTTCTGTAAAATGGTGACCAGTCCACAGTTTTCTTGAATGAGACCACTGATCCCTTCCATAAATTCTGGGCTCCCCAGTACAAGAAAGACATGGAGTTACTGGAGCAAGTCCAGCACAGGGCCACAACAATGATCAAGGGACAGTAGCATCTTTCATGTGAGGAGATGCTGGGAGAGCTGGGACTACTCAGCCTGAAAGAGAGAAGGCTCAGGGAGATCCTATCAACACGTACAAACACCTGATGGGAGGGAAAGAAGAACAGGGAACCACACTCAGCAGATCCCGCTGATAAGGCAGGAGGCAATGGGAATAAATTGAAAAATGTGAAATTCCAGCTGAACACAAAATACTTTTTTTACTGTGAGGGTGTTCAAACATTGCAACAGGTTTCCCAAAGGGGTTCTGGAGCCTCTGTTTGTAGAGATATTTAAAACCCAACTAGACATGTCCCTGGGCAACCTGTTTTATGTGACCCTGACTGAGCAGAGGGGTTGAATCAGGTGACCTCCAGAGAAGTTCCTTCCAACCTCAACCATTCTGTGATTCTGTGATTACTAAACAACATCCAACAATCCACTAAGGGTGAGGAGAGTTAAACATTCAAATTAAACATGATAACTTTAGGAAGTTAACATCTAAACTGAAACCAGCCAAATGATCAGCAAGATGGGATCGTAGATGTCACAGCTAAGGAAGATTCTCCAGAATCAATCAGTGGAGAACTGTCTTTTTATAGTGTGTTTTATAATCTTTACCTAACCATCACCTTATTGAACGTCTTTATTGCCTTCAACAGAACTAGTGAAATTCCAGATTTAATCTTTAATCAAGGGAGTAAGCCACTGAAGATCTCACTGTCCTCTTCTGAATGGGCCATTAGGTCAATAAATTAGGGACAAAATTTTGTTCCAGTTGCCACAAAATGGTCCAAACCACTGTCTCAGTATCTGGAGCCATGGGCAGCAGAGGAGTTCACAGTAGTTCAGGAGGCCCAAAGGATGCAGAAGAAAAAGTTTCCTCATGTCTGAAGGGACACAAGAACCACTGTCATTGCTGGCTGCAGGATGGTGAAGTAAATCTGGGCTGTGGGCTACAGCCCAGGAGCACTACTGTTCTCCATCTCAGAGATGGTCACTAGAGGTTTGTAACTGAAAATATACTTAGGTAATAGGCTAGGGAGACTGAAAGTAAAGCCTTGATATCATACAAGCACGTGCAACTGAGGCTAAAGAAGCTGAATCTACGGTGTCTAAAGAGCGGTGATATAAAATTTTTATTCACTGGCCACTGTTAAAGGAGAGATTGGCTTGGCATGAAGGGATTTTGGACCACTTTGCATTTGTTTTCTTTCATTCCCTTCTGACTCTGTTTCCCTCACTTTCCCCTAGGGAAGTAAGAGCAACAACAGTATGCTTGGGAGCGCAGCTGATTGTGTGGGGTCTGGGGGCAAAAGGAGTAAGATTCCGACACTGAGCCACAACCAAAAGGTGTGAAATTAGGTCTCCTGCCTTTGTAATTCCTCTAGTGAGGGTGGAGGACTCAAAATACAGAATGAAGAGCAGCTGATCCCAGCTGTCCCTCTCTTTCACCTGAAAAGGAGGGCAAGTCTCAGCTGCAGAGAGAATGGGAACATTGAGATGCCTCCAAATGATGTACCTTGCATACAGAACATACAGAACACAGACCAAATTCCAAACACCTTTTCCAGCAGTATGAGGCTTATAAGATCAATTTCTGTCCCTGCACTGTGAGGATTACTTCTTCCAAAGTTTTTAACTTCCACCGAATATGGGTATTCTGGATGTTTTTTCCCACTCTAACAGTCCTGCTTTGTACTTCCGATTCCAGTACTTCTCCTTCCAGTACTTCAAAATTTTACAGGTTAGGACCTTTGTTTTTATGCTTGACTTTAGGCAGCTTGATGTTACTTACATGCAGCTGCCAATCTGAGTTGTTTAGTTTTTTTTCTATGTGTGTAAACAATACCTCAAATGGACGGATGTCTCCTAGAATGCTATAGTGCTCTCTCTGGAACATCAAATTCCAATATTAACTCCTCTACTTCCTTCTGTATTTTGGATTAAGAACTTTATTTAGAGATTTTTTTTTATCGCTTTCCCCTGCTCCACCAGTTTGCATTCATGTTCTATTGTGCTTGTGATTATGTACATATTCCTATATCAAATGCTTGCCATAGTTTTTATCTGTCAAACTGTTAATCACAGAATCATGGAATTTTCAGAGTTGGAAGGGACCTCTAGAGATCACCTAGTCCAACTCTCCCCAAAAACCCAGAAAAAAACCCCATACTTAATATCTGTAATGCTAAGGGTTTAAACATTTCAAATTTTAAATCTGCTATCAATGGGACCGAAAAAAAGTAGACACTAAATTCCTATTTCC
The DNA here is from genome assembly GCF_965231255.1 of Vanellus vanellus. Taxonomy (NCBI): domain Eukaryota; kingdom Metazoa; phylum Chordata; class Aves; order Charadriiformes; family Charadriidae; genus Vanellus; species Vanellus vanellus. The sequence goes on along the minus strand of NC_138906.1, from coordinate 136,460,136 downwards.
TATTTTTCTTGCTTCTACAACATGTATGATGTAGTCTTTTTTCTCCATTCCTATGGTTCTTTAAAAAAATAGGTTCAATTTGATTGAGAGACTGTATTAGCCTTAATGCTGATCCAGTATTCTAGATAGTATATGTTTGTGTATTTGCATAAATGAAAAAAAATTAAAAAGTATGCAGTATTATTAAGCATAATAAATTTCAAAGAGTCAGTATTTGGATTTCTTTAGTAACCACCTTCTAAACATCATTTTCATTTCAAAGAGATGTTGAAAATGTTGTGTCAACAAGTTCTGTAATGAGATTACCTTTCTTTTCCAAATCCAAACATATTCAGAAAGTGGAAGACAACTGTAGAAAAATCAATGAAACAACTAAATATTATTTTTTAACTTCAAGAAATCATAGAATGCAAGGCATGATTCAAGCTTGACAAAAACATTACAATTGACATCAATGAACTATTCACATGAATGTAAGTTTCAAGGATGCAGACCTTAGATGTAGAAGATACCTATTAGGTAATCAATCCATCTCCCTGTCATGGCTCTTGCATTTTTTAGTGATTTATCTGGTCTAGTTTAAGTGTCTTAATTGATGAGACATTCAAAGCTTCATAAGAAACACCAAAGGAAAAACGTTCAGGTTGAGTTTTGAGTAAGTGTTTTAGTTTAACAATGGAAACAATTCCAGCAGACCTCATAGAAATATTTCCATCCCTGTGTATAAAATTTCTTCAAGTCTCAGCTGAATTAGATTTAAAACAAAGAAGTCATCATACTCTGAAAGGGGCATAACAGTACAGATACATAAGAACTAGCAGGCACAGAGTAACAACGTAATTCAAACTCATAGACTACTGTATTAGTTGGCAAAACCCCCAACTTTGCATAGCCTGTCATAACAAAGAATTGCCAACTATTTATTTTAGTGTTCCTAATTGTTGTCAGAATATGACCTGGGTCTGTGACACAGAATTTTTCAAAGTCAGCCTGGGAAAAGGGGCGTACATTTATCAATGTTTTTATTTTATTCACCAATGCAGCAGCACTTGCGAAGGTCTGTTTTTATTTAATTCTCCAGATTTTGTTGTTAATGGAAAAGCTGTCTCATAAATTAGGGAAGTGCTCAATTACAGGCCTGACAAAGATTGATTTAGGTCTGTGCTTGGTCACTACTGGCAAGTGAGGGCCAGTAAAAACCAAGTCAGAACTAATGGCACATCACCTTAAAGGTGATGAGGGAATAAGCAGATTTAAGAAGAAAACATGGTTATATAACAGCACATTCTGTGAAGGCTTGGTCAGAAGACACCTGAAGTCGCTCTGAACCTTTCCGTTGACTTTAGTGTGTTTTGCTTCAAACACCAGTTATAAAAAACTTGTTGCGTGGGGGGCACAGAGCTGTGGTGCTCAAGGAACAGACTCTCTGGGAGGTATGGGTGGCGTGTATCTTGCTGCAGAGGCACTTCTGGACTGGGATCTCATGTGCTGGTGGAAAAGAAGGAAAATAACTGTTAAAAGCTACTTTACTGAATGTGCATTTTCAATGGTAAGTCCCAGTACTCCTTCACATTGCTTTTACAGTTGCAATTTCATCTTCAAATTCAGGGCGAATATTATTGGCAGAGATCTAACACTCAAGTGTCAATGTTGATAGTATTAATGTGAAGAGAAAGCAAAGTAATTTGAAGTAGTCATGCCTCATTGAAGGAGAACTAAACTTCCTTACAACTACTAGAGCTAAGGAATTAAGAACAAGTAAGGACGAAAATCACATCAGATGAGAAACTAAGATGTGAAAAAAAAGTCAGCAAATATTAGTGAAATCCAGTGGAAAACAAGATCTCCTCCTTTTCCAAGGCAGAGCAGGTGATATTTCTAGTCCACCAATTCGGGTGTGAAGGTCTGGTTCGTGACTGTATGAGTCCCCAGTTCATGTAAGGTATGTATGTATAGATATAAGTTATCTGACTCAGCATGTTAGGAAATTAGGTAATTGATGCTGCCCATACCAACACGAGACAGTGTTATGATAAGTCTTTCCTTCCATAATCAGACACTATTTTTCTCATAGAACTGCTGCCTGATTCAGATCAAAGGTTTCATTAATATATTTTAATTTATCTATAAACTGGTTTTGTCCAGGATCTTTTTTCTCATATGCTGCGGAAAATGGAAGGTGCATACAGCAGAGATGGGGAATGAAACTACCGAATTTAACCTACCATCTAGTTTAGATAAACATAACCCTAAGAAACTGAGTTGTTGCTAAACCCTTTGCTCTACAGCCTGCTGTGCCACAAAGCTCTTGGGTGACAGCAGGCAGGTACCTCAGACCAGTGTTTTCAAACCTAATAATGTATTGCCTTTTCTTTGGGTATTTGATTTAAAAGTATGTATTTTACTCCATGTATGACCTGAAACCCTAGATTTCAGCAGAATTATATGGATATCAGGGTTGGGCAGATGAAGAGCTAGCCAAATAACCCAAGTGCTCTGAAAGAATCAGATAGCTGGTGCCTGACGTAGCCTTGTGAAAAGGATACTTCTGACTTCAATTTCTTTGTGTTTCTGCCCTTCTGATCTCTAAAATGCTGCTTCTTCACCTCAGAGAAGTCTTCTCTAATGTTTATGATGCACTCAAATACAACAAAGATGGCAGATAAATACAAGCCTAGCTTAATTAAGAGATTAATCTCTTTCTGTCCAGAGGAGAATGCGTAGATGGGAAGAAGAGTTAGGGTTTTGTGCCAAACAACGATCCCAAACTAACTTCTCATTTATTAAGTCGTGATTAAGACAGTCAACATTGGAGAAAAAAAAAAAATCAGAAAAATCAGAATAGATGGTTTTAGCCATTTAAACTATCTAGGTTCACCCATTCGAAATCTGCATAAAATTCACCTGGAGCTCTAACTTTGGAAGTCACCATTGCTGTTCTCAGCTATCATCCTCTCAGTCAGAGTTAAACAATTAACCGTGCTGTTGTATCATTAGAGGTACATGGATCATTTCGTAGAAGTAGCAATAAGTCTGTCAACCCCTTTCCCCACTGAAGTCAATATAGTTAGCCTTGATTCGCAATGATATAATGGAGAACACAAATTGGCTTTCTTACTGTAGCAACCAACTTCCCTTTCAGCCTGAGTCTTCCTGCTGACAGTGTTAATATTTTGTGTCTCACAGTGAATTAAAGAAGATTAAGCACAAAGTGTGCAATGCAACTCGTGGAAGTGGTGGAAGCCTAATGTGTTGTAGTAAATGTAGAAATCAAGACTTTTGAGTGTTTGCTTGCTACAGGAAATTGTATGATAGGTTGCTGATCTTCATGTTTCTGAAAGGTGGAAATTGTAACATTCACAGGAGAACAAAAGGGTTTCCAGTAGGCAAGTGCAATTTCTAAAGTAAATCAACATTAAATGAAAAATAGACCAATCTTTTTGTGTAACATATTTATAAGGGAAGAGATTTGTAATTGCAGTGAAAGTACCTGCTTGGCTGACTTCAGTCAGTGAGCTACAGGAAAATCTGTAGCTTTGCTCCACTGCCGTTTGCTGACAAAAAGGTGTCTCCAGTACAAAGCTCATTTTATTTCAGCTTGTAAAGGACAGGCAGAAATATTTGGACCTCATGACAGAAAATTTAGGTTATAATATATTAACTCCATTTATCAATGGGTTTGCACGTGAATCATCTGAAAATGTATTTTTGAACAGGTTGAAGCTGGTCCCTGTAGGCAGTCTTCAATCCTACTCATTGGCATTATGATTAAATAAATAGACCTTCATTTGCTTAGTCAGCACTGTAAAGAGTGTCAGTCCTTGAAACTTTTGAATTTCATAAAAATCATTGTAAGGACCTGCTGATATCAACATCACTTTTTTTTTTTTTTTTTTTTTTTACAGAATTTACGCTCAATTTACAACTATTAATAGCTTTGCAGAGTTACTGAAAATTTAAGTACAAAGAAGTATCCTGGAGTTTTTAAGCCAAATCAAGCAGGTTTGTGTGTACTTGAATGTTTCTTTCTCGACCCTAATATTTCCAATTTGTTAAGCTTAATCAAAATAAAAAGAATATTGGCTGAATAGGTTAAAATATTACAGAGGTGGTGAAAACTGGTTAATGAGGAATAAAACACATCCCTTTTTGGACTGTGTATGCAAGGCTTATGTATAACTGAAGATTCAGTCATGCCCTCCCTACAGGTCAACACGTAGGCATTCAGTGATAGGTTCTGTGCAGAACAGAGATGAGACAAGCTCATGACGTTTCAGATCAGAACTATCAAATGTGCTGATTTGCATACCTCACAAAAAAACTTGACTTGCAATGTCTTATTTTCACGCTTCCTTTTCATCACTACCAAGAAATAGCGCAATTATGATTTATTACCACAACCAACAAAAAAAAAAAAATCCTCATTACCACCTTTCTCCTCCCTGTGTATATGAGAGAGCATAGGATTTTGGATGAAGCAAATAAAGGCCAGATGGTCAGATAGAAACATCTGCTTGTGCTTAAAACAAACGGGTCATTCCCTACACCAAGCAAGAAATTGAGACTTTACATGCGGTAACATCTACATTGTTTACTTAGATGTATCTCCTGCTAGTTTTCCACAATAAGAAAACAAAAACGTGCAAAAAAAAAGTCACCAGTTTCCTCTTGTCACCAAAACCTACTTTTTCTCTCAGTATCAAATACAAGTTTCAAAGTTTGAAAACAACAACTAACAACAGTAACTGGCAAATTGGAAAAGCATGTGGTTTCATTATTGCACATGTTCTGTGAAATCACTCTTAAAAAACTCAAGAGTTTTATATGCTAAATTAGTGTGTGGTTGTGTGGTTTTTAAGACTTCTGTAGCTTATAGATAGCATATGTACTTTATAATATGGTAGTTATTAAATAAACAGTAGGTATTCTCATGAATGGTAAAGGAATAGGCTTATAAAATCTGTGCAGTGTAAATTATCAATGCCTAAATACAACTCAGTTTTGTATACAGTATTTAAAGGACTTGCATGACTCTTTTATAGGTTTAATTAAAAATACAGAGAGTTGAGTACGAAACAAATACCAATGACACAGAGGAATTAAGGTAAAGAAGAAAGGTATGTTCTCAGCTGACACTTAAGACAGATATAGTATGTGGCGAGGCATAAATATTGAAGATTATTCCAGATGTTTGCAGCTGTAGAGGGGGTTCTGGCCCTGATGGTGATGACACAGAAGAGACAGAAGTGGCCGGTGTAAGGGACACAACAGGGACAGTATCTTGAAAATAAAGGTGGGCCCCAGATGTCTACTGGGCAGCAATGAAATTAGTCAAGCAGGGGAATATAGAGGATGTCGCTCTCTGTGCATCACTGTGCGTAACGTAAGAGCCAGGGACATTTCCAGGAGCGCCGGGGTCTGGGATGCTCCTCTGGGGAAGCCTGGGCTGAAGGAGGGCACCCCGCGAGGATACGTGTCGGGTTGGGGGTGTCAGCCCAGGCAGAGGGCAGAACCTGGCAGAGATAAGGAGAGCTGCAATGTGGCGAGAGAAGGATTTTCAGATCCTGGAGCTGTGGCCATAGCAAAGGTTCGCGTCAAGGTTAAAGCAATAGAGACAAATGGGAAGCAAAAGCCTAGAAGAGATGTGGAGGAGGCAGATTTACGTTTCATTGTGCTAATTCTGGTAAAATCAGAAAACAAAAAAGCCTCCGCTGCTGTCTTGACAAAATCAGATTAAAGTAGATAAGACAAAACCTTTCATAGATTATTTCCATGTGTCAATGTAACAATAGTTATACTCCAATGAATTATAGGTCTCCAGTACCCAGGACAGAATAGTAACTGATTCACTAAGTTAAGAATGTACATTTAATATGTCTCTGGTGGTAACAACTTAGTTCATCCTTTAGAGTACATTTTTTCTTCTCTACACTTTAAGATTGCATATGTACACGAGACATGGATATACTTATTTTATGATGATATTTAAGACATTGCATTCTATAATGGCATGCAAATGGGAGCCAATACATGCCTCTATCATAGAGAATATCAGAGAGGATAAATGATTTTCTTATGAAAAAATTAATGGATTAAAATGTAGCTTCTTTTCATGGAAAGGTAATTATAACCAGGCTGTTTTCCAGAAAATGGAATATTTGAAGAATTCACTTCATGGTTAAAATCACGCAAAGATACATAGTGAATTCTTTCACATGACCACAGAAATCAATGACAGAATGTAAAATTTTAACATAGGACATGAAACTTCAACAGTGCAGAGAAAGCTCTATCAATCCTAAACTACCTTTTCTGCCTCTCTGTGGAATTTTTGCACAGAATCTTCCCTGGTTCAGTCCCAAAAATTTACAGAAACACTGTACTACATTTATGAATTTTAATAAACACTATAAATTTGCATCACCACAATTGAAATTACTTTTGGATTTACTATGCCTCCCATTCAGACTATTTGCCATACTGAAAATAAAATAACGAGGATGAAAGTTAATGCAATGAACATACATTTTGATAAATTCCTCTTTTAAAATATAGCTTTTATCCATTTATAATATGCTAACGTACGAATCGAGTGTAACTGTTCACCTTATTTTTAAGGAAGAACATTTATTTAGACCTATAAAGTATCTTAAGTGAGTAGAATGAAAGAGCAAATTAATTCTAGTAATTGAAAGAGACAGAACAATATTTTTCTAAGCAAAAAGATTTTAAGGATCACAAACCTTTTTTTGCATCCTTTTTTGTCATTCATGTGGAACTTATTTCTCTTTTGATTGATGCCAGTCTACCTACTCAGTGCAATTATTTACAGACATGTTTCAAATAAATTATAAAGCTTGGTCTAAATATTCTAAACATGATAATCAACATATTATAGATAGACAGTAACTGTAAGCAGAGTAGATCTTGAGGATGCGGCAAATTACCCTCCATTAGTTCAGTTATTGAACTAAAGATACCAGCTGTCTCATTTGCAGGCAGTTTTTGGTATTTTACCTTCTGTATTGGCTGCTATCTATTGGATATTTCATTCTGAATTTAAGGAATCATTATTCCCACCAAGCATCAGTCTATATTTTGTACATGACCCTTTAAAGTGGATATTTAGCTGCTGCTGACAAGTCAAAGTGGATAGCTTGTATTCTGCTAACATTCTAAAGCTTTTCTGATGCATAAGTAGGTATCATACACCACAATTAATTAATTGCTTGTAATACATTTTCAGGTTTAATGCTGAGTGAAGCGGAATGGTGGGAGTCAGCAAAAAGAGCTGGTAAGTATAAATTAACTTAAAAATTTGGTCATTCTTCATTAGTACTAAGCAGTTCTGAACTGCAAACAGTCAATTGCAAAACATGAGAGCTACCAACCAAGCTTTACGAGCGTGCATGAAAGGGTAGTATGCTATCCTAATCGAGCTGATCCTAAGGGTTGCACCTTGTCCAATGTGTTGAAATACTTTCACTAACATTTTATCAGTTTTAATTGCACTTAAAAAAATAGTTCAATGAAACAGCTATTTGAGAACGTTTTTACAGTCTAATTGAGAACAGCCTATGAAGTTTGCTGAATAAAAACTGAGCTACACTTCATACATTTTGTTCCCTGAAATGAATTCTTATTTTACCAGTGTTAATCACTTTGGATTTTGCCAAGCTTATATAATCAGAGAATGCGTAGGCACGCCAGAACTATACCTTTTGTTTCAAAACAATATGCTATCAAAGCCTTCACAAACTTTAAAGCCAATAAAACATGCTTACAAAATATTCTGCATGATAGTGTAATCAAAATTACAAGATAATACGGTGTACATTCTTTAGATTTAAGTTTCCTCTGACAACACTTTATGCTGGAATAAATTCCACTTACATCAAAGGAATATTGAACAAGTGTGAGAGAAGAATGAGACTTTTTTTACCTCATTTTAGTTTCTAATTGATCAAAATGTCAAATTTCATGCCTACAAGGAAAATTCATTGTTTCCGTGATGCTTGTTGATGTTTTTGCAATAATATTTTGTGTCATTAGTTTGTGCATCCACCAGAATAGTGTCATTTGCTCTCATTATCTTTCCAAAACCATTGTAATTTAAATTGTGAAGGAAAAAAATCCCTTATCCTCTCAGATAAGAAGAAGTAACTCAGTTAATGACAGCAAAAGTTTATGATGAGTTGATATATTGGCCTGCATAATTACTCACATTTTGTATGGGATCTCAGCAAAGATTTAGACAATTTTTATCTTCTCATTTTTCTTTTAATATACTTCTTCCTAGAAATCTCCATTAGGTAACTCCAGGAAAATGTCTTGCTTTCTGATCTATATCTCAAAGGTACCCTGAGATGAACTTTCATACTCTCTGAATCTCCACAAGATACTTTTTCATGTTACTCAAGCAATTTTCTTCAACCTTGAGGTCTAAAAGGCATTTTTTTCTCTTAAGTTTCATTATTATTCTAATTTCATACTTTTTATTATGCTAGCATATTCTTTTTTTCTTTCCTTTTTATCCCTCCAGATTTTTATCTTTCACTGGTAAGTTACTAATTCATTTTATTCCTGATTGTCTGCTTTCCTCTCAGTGTCCTGCCTGGACCCATGGGTTTTATTTTATAACGCACTATATTTACTTTATCTCACTGTAGTGGCATTGTGCATTGAATATTTACATTCCTGGTAGATACTGCAGTGCATTACCTGAAACTATGGCATTGTTCAAGATTCCCTAACTCACTCTAAGCTAATTCTTCTTCTTCTAAAAAAAAAAAAAATATCCTAAAAAGCATTTACCTTCTTGCAATCTGTGAGCTGATTACATGAAATCCAAATAAGGATGGGAAGGTGAGACAGTGTACAGGTTTTGCTGGGATGGTGTTAAATTTCTTCGTGGCAGCCTGTATAGGTGCTGTTTTAGATTGGAGACCAAAACAGTGTTGGTAAAACGGGATGTTGGTAAAACGGGATGTTTTATCTATTGCTGATCAGTTCTTACACAGCATCAAGGCCTTCTCTGTCTTTTATGCTGCCCTGCCAGCGAGCAGGCTGGGGGTGCACAAAAAGTTGGGAGGGGAGATAGCTGGGACTGCTGACCCCAACTGACCAAAGGAGTATTCCATACCATACGGGACACTGTTGTTCTCAGCAATAAAGCCTGGGGGAAAAAGGAGGAAGGGGGGATGTTTGGCGTTATGGCATCTGTCTTCCCAAGTAACCATTAGAGGTGATGAATCCCTGCTTTCAGGAAGTGGCTAAACATCTGCCTGCCGATGGATGTAGTGGATGGATTCCTGATTTTGCTTTGCTTGCATTCACAGATTTGCTTCACCTCTTAAACCATCTTTATCCTAACACAGGAGTTTTCTTGCTTGTACCCTCCCAATTCCCACTGGGCTGAATAGCGGCTGCAGGGTTAGCTGTCTACTGGGGCTAACACGTAACACGCAGTTAAAGGAAAGGCAGTTCACCAACTCTACCTCCTTCATTAATATGCTCGTAAAGTAATATTTATTAAGTATTACCCAATTTACTGTGTACATGGATTTTCTTTGTGAACTTTAGAGTACAACTAATATTTAAAAGTTTTGGTGACTTCTTTTAAAATATATTTTAAACTATAGACAAAATGAAAGCTTAAGAGAGAGGCTGAGAATCTGTAGGAACTTGGGAATCAGGAATCACTGATTGCTTCTTGGTGACCAGCAGACCACAGAGATGGAACACAACCTGTTAAGGTGGTGATGTTAATGTATATCACACTCTGCTCATCTTCAGTCTCCAGGAACAGATCTCAGAGAGATTATGAAATTAGAAGAGGCCAATACATTGACAGGTGGATGCTTAAAGGCATTTCTTGAATCTACTATTAGCAATTTGGTAAACTATCCTTATTCGCTAAATAACTTAGTGTCCTGGTTTGAGGTAAAACGGGACCAATTTTCTGTTCGGTAACTTCACTTTTTAGCTAAACCTCTTCTAACTGCTGAAATTAACAGCGTATTTTGCAGAAACTGTTCGCTCTCAGACTGATAAGACCTATATTTATAGTTGGTACCAAGGAACGGTATGCAGAGAGGCTCTTGCTTATATTTATTGCTAAAACACCCAAGGGCAGCTCAATTTGTTACTTGCCCCATTGGAAGGTCGGAAGCGGAAAAGCGTAGAGGGGTCCCACCTGCGGGGAGGAACGGACAGGACAGGTGACCCAAACTTGACCAACAGGGTATTCCATCCCATCTGCCTCATGCTCAGTATAAAAGCTGAGGGATCAAAGGGTCAGCGCTCTTTTTTCAATGGCCGACGCCTGAGGAAGACTCTGTCTGTTCATCTGCCTTTGATCCCAATCCTGAATGCAGATCCGGAATCCAGTTCCCATCCGTCACTGATGGTTTGGGTCCCGGTCTGGGACTTCCTCAGTGCCAGACAGCGACGTGATTGTCATCCTGGGAGCTTGATATGGTTTTGTATATATTTCATTATTTCCTTTTTTTTAATTTTGTTATTAATATATCATTAAAGTAGTTTAGTTCCTTCTAAACTCATAAGTCTCTCTCTTTCTCTCTCCTGCCTCTCTTTGAAGAGGGGTAGGGGAGAGCATCTGTTGTTCTGCCCATTGGCTGGTTCAGCCCAAGTGATGACAAAAATTTTGAAGTCGCTGAGCTATGTCTTGAGAATCAACACCCCAAAATTTGGTCATAAGCAGGTGTCTCATGGTAGCTATTTGCATTTGAAAATTAGCACTTAGAAGGAAAGAGCAAATTTGTGCATGATATTGGAAAACTAATAATCAAACAGTCAGAAAACACCTCCGTAATGTACCTCTCATATTCGTGTTTCAATCATTTTAGTAACATTTAAGTGAAAAAAAAATGAAAAAGAAAGAATAAAGGAACAGGCTAAAACACTGCATAGACTGGTTTCCCACACAACTGGTATACAAGCTTACAAGAGACCAAAATAAAGATTCATGTCCATTTATACAGAGTAGTTCCACTGATTCTGCTTAAGTTCTTTAGTTTGGTGAAAGTCTATATAAAAGAGAATTTAAGGTGGGGAGGGGAAAAAAAAAAAGATAGATGTAGTCTCAAAGGGAAAACTAATACATTTCAGTCCTTTATGAGAAATCAGTGGTGTTAAATTATTAATACGATGATAGGTTAAGGAGCATCTGTTTCTGCCTATGGTCCCTGGTCCAATGGCCCCTGATCCAATGATGGTCTTTCAGTTTACTTAACTTGCCTTTAGATTTGCTTTGTCCACTACAGCTGCATCATTCACAAGAGTCTCCAGTGGAAAAACAAAGTAATTTCTCGCAATGCACTTTAGATTAAGGCTCAAGCCTATTTCCACTACAGTGAGCAAGTGTTAGATGCACAGTTCCTATTAACAATAGAGAGAAATCTGTGCCTAATTCCCACATGCATCCTTAAGTGCTTGCCTGTTTACTGTGGTTTTAAACTCAGGCATCTCTTGAAACAGGTGAACAAATAAAAATAAACCAAACACAAAACAACCTCGTAAAAGTTATTTTTTCCCTATCATCAAGCATAAAAATTATATCAAGCAACACTTCCCAGACTTTATATGAACTGATGTTGTTTTCTGGAATAGGAACTATGTTCTTTCACACTTCATGTTTAAAAAAGTGCAAAAATAATGATTTTATTGAAGATAAAATTATTTGTCAATTGTATAACTCCTTCACAATTTTCCTGAGCAATATTGAAGCAATAGAACCTTTTATGGTTATCTAACTATTTACTACATTTTTTTAAATTAACTGCAGAAGCCATACTCATCTTGGAAAATTTTCTAGATAGACACTAATCCTTCCATGGTAATTTTTGAAAAGTATCAAACAAAGTAATCCCATATCCTGATCTATTGAACCTTCCATAAACTCAAGAACCAAGCTACACAGAATTTGACAAAATGCTCATGCGTCCATTCAATAAAACACTTACACATAGGTTTCGTTTTAAATCAATGGCTATATCCATTCCATCTGGAAGAATGGTCTTTAGGCATTTGCATACTGCCAAAACCATAAAAAGCTTTTCTTCTACTTATGTTTTTCCTACTTGTTTCCCATGCCTAGTGATTCCTGCTTGCACAGACAGTGAGGACTTCACAGCTGTAGAGGTTACTGACCACTGTCCTTGCTACTTAGTGGAGGCAGGTAGGGGTATGAGCATCGTTCAGAGGACACCCGAACATGCCTACACTAGTAAACTACACAAGGTTAGGCCATGGATGCAGGCAGTAGTAAATGAATGTCCTTACTGTTTAATGCTGGGATGCTCCCTGGAATGATTTTGTTCTGCTCCAAGTAACTCTGACCCAGGTATCGCCCAGCCATGGTTTGCCTAGTTGTGATGTGTCAGTAATTGCTCCCACTAGGAAGTACCGATAAATCCATCAGGCTTGCAGAGGGGAAAAGAATTTGGTCATTTGTGTGGTGATTATGTCTTGATCTATTTTATTTACAAGTATAGGTAGCATTATCAGAACCAGTACGTGGCAGACAACAGAGGTACAGCAATAAGGCCTTAAAAAGTGCAAGTGCAAGGTCCTGCACCTGGGGAGGAAGAATGTAAAGCACCAGTATAGCTTAAGGGGGGACCTACTGGGAAGTAGCTCGGAGGAGAAGGATCTGGGGGTCCTGGTAGGCAGTAAATTATCCATGACCCAGCAATGTGCCCTTGTTGCCAAAAAGGCCAATGGAATCCTGGGCTGCATAGGGAAGAGTGTGGCCAGTAGGTCGAGGGAGGTCATTCTCCCCCTCTACTCTGCACTGGTGAGGCCACAACTGGAATACTGTGTCCAGTTTTGGACTTCCCAGTTCAAGAGGGACAGGGAACTGCTGGAGCGAGTCCAGCGAAGAGCAACTAAGATGATTAAGGGCTTGGAGCATCTGCCTTATGAGGAAAGGCTGAGAGAGCTGGGACTCTTTAGCCTGGAGAAGAGAAGGCTGAGGGGAGACCTTATTAATGCTTACAAGTATCTAAAGGGTGGGTTGAAGGAGGATGGAGCCAGGCTCTTTTCAATGGTTCCAAGTGACAGGAGGAGGGGCAATGGGCACAAGTTAGAACACAGGAAGTTTCGTTCAAATACACGGAAACACTTCTTTACGGTTCGGGTGCCAGAGCACTGGCAGAGGCTGCCCAGGGAGGTTGTGGAGTCCCCTTCCCTGGAGATTTTCAAGACCTGCCTGGATGCAGTCCTGAGTAATGTGCTCTAGGCAATCCTGCTTTAGCAGGGGAGTTGGACTAGATGATCTCTAGAGGTCCCTTCCAACTCTGAAAACTCCGTGATTCCGTGATTCTGTGAAAATCCTGAAAGCCCCTCGCTTAGAGAGAGCCATGCTAATAAACAAGGTCATCCAGGAACTAATAATACAGTGGCTATATCAAACATAAGAAATGCTTATAAAAAACAAACCAAATGTGTACCTAATGGTGTCTTTGAAAGGAGAGGATTCCTGTCTGACTGCTTGTTTTTTTAAAATTTTGTTTTAAATAATAAGTCTTGCAATATTTGCACAAGTACAGGAGCCAACTACAGCTACAGCTAATGCCTTTGCAGCTGTTATCCTCTGCTTTCAACTGCTATTGCTTTGTTTGGGGTGGGGGGACTTTTTCAATTAATTCTTTCAACAGATGTTTTCTAAGCTTGGACTCTCTTCCCTTCACCCTCTTTCACATGTCGTCTTCTGCTTCCAAGCACTTCTGGGGCTACATGAACCTGACTTAAGCTGTCTGCCTGTCCTGCTGGTGCCATTTGCCATTTCCTTTTCAAAGGGCTATTGCTATAGCAGCTCTATTCTAGGCAGGGAGTGGGAAACCTTTGAAACTGGTGCAGCTTCATTGCACAGTCTATCAGAAGGAAGTAACATGAAAAGAAAATCACTTCATACCTGTTTAACTGCTATAGGATTTAGCAAATTTTAAACAAATGAGAAGTAGATATATATTTTTAGATGCTTATTACCTGGCTGAAGAACCACATTGATTCCAAAGGCATTTTCTCCCTGCACAGAATAGAAGGGCAGCAAAAAATGTGCTTTGAAGAGAAAATGCCACCATCGGGAAAGGAAGACAGCTCAGGCACCTCAAAGAGTCCCAAAAGTGTTAGGGAGCCACAGAGGACATCTAAAGGGGAAAGTCCAGGTTGTGAGCAGCCTGAGGAATTAGTTTAAAAGAACCCCTTTTCCCCACAGAAATCCTTCAGATGAAGCGGCAGCTGTTGGATTCTTTCACGGCTAACATAGAGGGATCAAGCTCAAACAGTTCTGAAAGTCCTGCAAAACAGCAGAGGATAACTAAAAGGTCTAAGTAAAGAGCAGGTCGTACTTTAAGGCATTTTCCTCTCCCGGCATGTAAAGTGCAGAGGGGGAGGGAGAGCAGAAAAATGAATAATAAATCATATGCAAGATTCGAGTTGGATCAACCACTTTTTTTTCCTATCTACATGTAGCTTGCAGCTTTAATTAGATAGGGTGTTTTTCTTTTGCTATTAAAAAGCTGCCACCTTTCACTTCAGAGGTGACTACTTTTCAGGGGGGGTGAAGGATAAGCTATTTGTACTTTGTTGTGCAATGCCCCCAAGCACCATATAAAGAAAATGACTATTGTACATACTTTGGAGCTTGTAAAGTCCTTTGAAATAAAAGGTGGACTATAAACATAATATAAAAAGGACTACTGGTGAAGAACTATATAGTCTTGATAAGTATGTGTTTATTGGCAGGTAATTAAAAGGAATCATCAGATCAGGGCAAAGCTTTCATCCCAAGAATTTTATAACCATATTTAGGCCATTAGTTTGTGAGGTATTTGGATGATTAAAGACTGAGAGATACTAATAAAAATAACGACTTTACTCTGTTTCTGCATTAATAGTATGCAAAAGGTGCATAAACAAAAATAACGGCAAGAAAGAAGTTTCTTGGTCAATACAACCTTTTTAATTAAAGAAAAATATTTAATTGAAGGATATATTTCAGCTTGAAAACAAGGGTTATTTAGCTATAACGGGTCTTTGACATGCATCATCTACAGCTATATTCACACTGTAGCTATACAGAAGTTACTCAAGGGGGGAGGTAACTGATGTTATGGTGATGCCTGTTAAAAGGATTTGCATATACATCCATCGAGACAGCTTCTTTATAAGGGTAGTGTGAATGTGTATATGAGAACACTTTTTGAGAGTCCTACATACATTTTCTGTCAGTTACATTTACCTGTTCATAACCCTAACTACAGCATCAGCCAGCCCTCTTCCGAACACGCAGTCTTACAATGCAAATCCTTCTTTCCTGTCGGCTTCTAAATCCCCAGAAACCTTCAGAAACTAGAAAGGAGAAAGAATGGCTTCTGGGTGGAAGTTTAGGCAAACAAGTTACAAGTAAATATTTTCTTCACTTAAAGCACTTGCCTATTTATTCCTTCCAACTCTACATGACCCCAAGCAATACTCCTTACAAAACACCATCTACGTTGACTGATGAATCAAGCCTGAGGGACAATCTTCCCTTCTCCATTTGCATCAGCATCCCATTCGCCAGCGCTGTCTCCCTAGCATTGCCGACCAGGAGACTTCAGCAACAGTTAGTATAAACAGTTGCACATGACAGCTTGAAAGGATCAAGCATGAAGATGTTTATTTGCTAGATCCCTGAAGTTTCTTAAGTGAACTGTCCCCTAATCAAAGCAAGATATTTAGTCAGTAATTTTTCCAAGGTATCCTTATGAAGCTTGCTAGTCAGTGAGAAGTACTCCGAGTTTAGATCTCTAGTCATAACTGCAGACACAAGGTGATGAACTGTCAATAGCCTCTTCCAGTCCGTATACAAAAATGACGTGTGCTCAAAATTTAAGGTGTAGATTATGGTTTCAAGTTTGAAAACATGAGATTGAGGTATTTTAAGGCCTGTTATTCAAGGCACTTTAGTCTCTGGATTCAAGCTAAACTCTGATACTACTTTAGGTGAACTATATCCTCCCCAAAGTTGAAGTCTAAACAGAATCAGCTATGTGAACTAAATTCTTCCTTATATTTTTCTAGCTGTCAATACCACTCTTTTAATGAATCTGAATGACAGAAATCAATGGGTTCCTGTTTCAAAAGGCGTGCTCACCAGGTCTTTAGACAATTTACAGTTAATGTTTCTAATGTAGAAAATGACCAAAATCTGAATGAAAGAAAATCAGCAATGCTTACTCTGAGGTAGAATATCAAGAAAGTTTAAATAGAACAGATAGAACTTTGGCTGTAGGAAGTGTAGGAACTTAAGCAGTGAAAACAATTGATTTTCTCACTTGCTGGAAAACACAATCCATTTGACTGAATCTTTTATGATGTTAGAATGTCAGAAAATATATAGCCCAAACTTAAGATCCCTCCACTGCCCACAGGAAGAAGTGGAGAAAATTGAATGAGGTGATGTATCTGACCCAAGAAAGTCTAGAAGTAGTGATGTGGTTACTGTATCCAACACCGAAACCCCTCAGGATTTTAATCAAAACTGTCTCATCCCTTCTGGAGCCAGGAGATTCAGAGTCGCCACGTGCCAGCCTCTCCATGACTGGATGACTTCAGACATAGGAGGAACTGGGAACTGGGATATATCCACTCCTCTGACTAGAACAAAACAAGCAGCAAGACCCATGTTGCTTTTCAACTTCTATGGAAAATATATCACTCTTGTCATACTCCCATTCCTCGAATGTATCTTTTAAGACATCATCCATACTCTGTTTTCTCAAAATACTAACTTATTGTTAGTATGTTTTGGGCTATGGCCAGACTGTGAGAAAGTGTTTCATTGCAGTCTGTCAATTAACTGACCATGTCCTTGCAATGTGGATGAGTTTTCATTCCATCTTGACTTTTGATAGAGAACATGTTGATGGTATCATCTGCTAATACCTGTATATGATGACCCCAATGCAGACATAAAATGTTGACACATGGATTTGTGGGTGAGAGAGGGCAGTGGTTGTCTTTTACCTTATCTTTAGCAAGACTTTCAACACCATCTCTCACAATATTGTCATATCTAGGTTGTATTAGGATGTTATACTCTGCATCAGTAAAAAAAACTAGTGGGATGATGGGGCTCAGCGGGTATCAACTGATGGGTCATACTCAACTGGAGACAGGGAACCTCCAGAATCACGGGGGTCTATCCTTGCACCGCTTTCTACTATCTGTGTCAATGATATGACAGAAGGAACTGAGTGCACCTCCATCAAGTTTGCAGATGACACAAAATTGGTGGGACCAGATGATACACTTGAGAGCAGAGCAGTCATTAATTAACTTTAAAAGTATTTAAGGTCTTTTTGGAGAAAAATGTCCACTAATAGGGATAAAGAAAGTAGGAGCTGTGGTCAAGATTTCTAGTGTCATACTGAATGGTCTGATCTTGGACCAGAAGTGATGTTGACTTATGGTGAACTTGTTTTTTAACAGTAAAGGCCTGTATAAAACATCTTACAGGCTGAAAGTTATGAATCAGTCTCCTTCTGAAGTGACAGAATCACTGCAGATAACATCATTCATTATCCAGATTACTGATTAAGCCCTCAACACTTCTTACATCAGTGTAGATCTCCAACCTTTATGGGGTTTTAGTTTGGTTTCAGTTGCTTTGGGTTTTTTTTAGTGTTTTTCTTTTTGTTGTTGTTTTGGTTTTGTTTTTAATATATCATGAAACAGCCACTGCAGAATGTTCTCCCCTGAGATTAACAGAAATGCATATCCAAATCCTGTTACAGTATGGCCTTATAGGAAGCACAGCCAAAGAAACACCAGTAGGATTCGGAGGGTCTAGATAAAATTTGGGTTAGAGTAACTCTGTGCTAATAGCGTCTATTCACCACTTGTCAAAGTGCTATTCCATGTGGAAGCATGACAACTTGTTCATTAAAAGATATAGACCAGGAAAAGATGCTTATATATAATGAAAGGGAAAATCGCTTTGTGCCTTTTCAATGGACCTTCCATAAAGATCTGTCTCAGTGCTGATGAACAGGGAGTCAATGACCCTGAACCAGAAGTTTTCTTCAGTACACAAGCTTTTTTTGCCTTTAATTAGTATGAAAAAGGAAAGAAAGCTAAAGGAAATTAGGCCTCACAGGGCACTGATCATACTTTTACCTTCTTTTGTTGGTCCAATGGAAGATTTACATTGATTGCAATGTTGCAGTTTAATGACTGCAGCACTTCATCACTGAATAGATTTTTTTTTCCCTCAGACAGGACATTGTCAGTTGTGGATTGGACCTCCTTAGGGAAACTAAAGCATTGCAACCTTGATTACCTCTGTAACACCACAACCGTGAATAAAGTACTAGCAGCCATGTCTACAGTATTAAATGGGGTTTAGAACACAATTCTTATATTCTGAAACATTCCTTCAGCTATTAATACCTCAAAATAATTGCAAAACTCTTGAGAAAAAAATAGAAGATGAGAAGAATTGGTCAAGTATATCTTGACAAATGAACAAGATATGTGAAATTGGAAAGGGATATAATTTCTTGCTGAAAGAACCATTGTGCCTGTAGCCTCTAATAGCTGAGGACTTTCTGCTTATTCATTGTTACCCCTCTCCATAACTAGAGCTGTCACAATTTATGATGGATCTGAGTACCCAGATATAAATTAATATTTCTTTCAAGACCTGGAATTTCCTATGAACATGCCTCAACAATGATCCAGAGGAAGAGAGCTTGGGAAGAAGCCATGGCTATCAAGATCTTCTTTGATGGTGCAAACTCAAAAGCCATTAGGGCAGGAAGTAGGTCCACACAAATGTTTAAGTCATCCTGTTCTAAGAATGAGCCTTGAACAGCCTAATGCCAAAATCCATTATCTTCCAAAGGTGCAAAGTGGTTATTGTCAGGGGATTTCCAGGAATACCAAGGTGTGAAGAGAATTAACACTTTTCAGACTGTTTGCTCTTCCCTGCAGTGGGGATGTACAGAGTTTCCAGGGTGGAAGCTGGAAGCAGGCTCTCTGCTGTGCCTTTCTATTTGCCATAAGAGGCCAAGAGGTCTTGGAATAAAAGGAGGGGAAAAGGTACGGAAGTATGCTTTTCTGGTACCATATGACACCACCAGTAAACATTTGTAACTCCACATAATTTTACGTAATTTGCTCACATGCATAAATACTAGCAAGATTATTCTCTTTTATGCAACAGACAGTTAAGTTGATGAACATTTATTCCCTCTCATTCAAATAGATGATATCAACTGAGAGGAAGGTCTACTTGTAAGCCCTGCCTTCTCCACATGATGCACAGAATCTTTTATTTTCCCATTTTATTGGGTTTTTTTTCTTTGGGGGGGGGGGGGGGGGAGGAATTTGATTGTTTGTTTTGGTTTGTTTGTTTGTTTGTTTCATTTTGGGAAATCACATAAGGCAGAACAACCCAAACCAAAGCTTTCTGCCAACCACAAGGTGCCAGTCTGCAAGGAAAGAGAAACCAAAACATAACAATGTGTGAGGAACCCTTCACTGGAGAAAAGGCAGAATTTGCCCAGAAAAACTGTGTAAAGGAATTTAATTTGAAAAAATGTCTTATGCAAAGTAAAATGAGCCAGTCAAAAACATACTCTGAACTCGATAAACTAGAATGTGAGCAATTACTCTCAGAAAGAAAATTGGAATATGCAGGAAAGATTTTAAAAGAGCTCAAAATGCTGCTCATAGAACCAGGCCTGAAAGAAGCTGTTGAGGCAAAGTTACCCTCAGGCAATCAGCCCCAAACTGACACAGACACAGGCAAATTAGTTGCACAGGTACTGTTAACTGAGTTCCCTCTGCAACAGAAACAGCTGTATTCCAAGATGGAAAAAACACAAGCTGGAGACAGCAAAGAAGAGGTAGGAGATAGACAGACTGGGTGGCAGGGAGAGCTGCTGATGCTGCTCGGAAAGCTTCAGCAGCAAAGGACTAAGGGCATTGTGTACAGGTGGAGCAGCCACAGGCAGCCAAAAGGCTCAGAGTGGGCACAAACTAGAGGCAATAGATCCCAATCCCCTCTCCACGGAGACCTACCTCAGTAAAATAGGTCTGTGCTGTGAAGAAGGATGCGATTATAGCAAAGAACCTGAGTTAACGTGCCAGTTTGTGACAAACTGCATAGGGTCACCTACATAGGTAAGTAAAAGGGTGAGTAGGTTATTATGGTCTTGTGTAATATCTAAGATGGAACTTATCTTTATCTTCAATGCTAAGCTTCAAGTTTGCAAAATATGGTATGAAAGCCTTTGTGTTACTCTTCTGTACTAATTTTGTCAGGAAAAATTAAAATGGGGCTCTTTACACAGTAACATAAAAAGCAAAAAGAACATAATAACAATTTAATTTATGAAAATAAAAATATTTCATCCTTTTTTTTTCAATCCTCACATTTACCACACAAATAAGGATGAGAGGAACAAAGTAAGGGTATGAAGATGCACCACAATAAGGTAATAAATGTCACAACTTGTTTGAAAGAGGAAATAAGTAAAAGAAAAACATTTAACACATATTGAAAAATATACTTCAAAATATATTTACAATTTTAGTTTTGCATCCCACGCTATAAAATAGTCCCATCTTTGATCGGCTTGCATTCATGTGAGGTAATATTTAGGTCGGCAAAATTTCCAAAACCACAAAAAATAATTTTCAAATAAAGCCACTGTCTGAAGTGACATATAGTAAGACTCTTCTTAACCTTGCTTAACTTACAAACTCTACAGACGTGCAGTTTGTCAGACCTTTTATGTGTAGCCAGGGGGCTTGCAGTGCTATGAACGTACAGTAAGTTCTTGCATTTTGCTGCATTTAATGTAGCACTGCCTCTTGTACCAAAGCTATTAAGCCTCTTGATCTTACAGTCTCCTGCTGCTGCAACAACTGAGCAGTACATTTCAATACTAAGGAGGCATATCACTCATCTCCTTTGGGGTCTCCAGGACTTCTGCTACAGTGATGGGCATAGAGGCTTAATGCTGTCATAATCATCCAGTATGGACAATTGTCACCATTTAATTAAATGCACAGTCCAGTGCGTATTACAGTCAAATATCTATGTATTTAAGGATTCTATGTTACCTTTGTGGCTGAATCAAAATCCTTGCAGTACAAAATGTCAGGTGCCACATAACTACTTGTATTCTTCTGTAACTGATAACATATTTTCTTATAAAGTTCAGTTTAAGAGATTTGCCTCGATTCATTTGAGTTTCTCTGATGTTATTTGCACATATTTATAGGAATGCCACTGCCATTGTTCCAAACTTGCTTTGTAGACATATCATAATTAACACCAGTCAGGGTCCAATTACAGGCTAATGTGCTTTCTTCTATGCTTTCCACACGGTTGATATACTCTCCGCAACAATTCATGCAGCTATGAAACACTAAAAGAGGAAAGTGTTCCATGGAGCATTCATATATTCAATCATCTGTAGCGTGCCTGAGTGGGATTCACTAGACCACCTATAGCTAACCTGTACGTATGCACAACTCATTTATCTGGTTTGCTTGTGTAGTTTCTAGAGAGGACATGCACTTCTGCAGTGTGATTCACCTAATCTTTCCCTAAAAGTCTGTCATTCTCTCCGCTGACGATGCCGGAAAGCTGTGATTAGCTCAGACGCAGACAGCGAAGCTCTGGTTGTCTACAGTCATGATATTCCAGCAGCTACAGGATGACTCCAGCCCACGTGGAGGTATGACCACACTGTCACATGGCGAGGACAGTCTGGGGACAGGCTGCCATATGCCTCATCAGCCCTCGCTTTGATTTGAGACATCAGGGCTGAAGGAAGGACCCTCTTAGCTGTAATTACACCCGATGCATGAAAGCCCAATGCACTACAGCCGGGCAGGAGGGCAATAAGTAACATTTAAGCTGAGTGCCAGATACCCAACCTCTCCATGCCAGATCTAACAAAAGGACTGTAAAAGTTTAAACATCTCTGAGTTTTTCTCCAGAATTTACCTCAAGCTCTTACCTGGGTGGAGACTCACATCTGAACAGACCAGACGTGAGGTGAGTTTGGACATGAAACACTTGTGAAATAAATGAAAGGTGTAAATCCACCCTTTGGTGACACAATAATTATATTGTTTGCAGCATACAGATAGATTGTGCCCTTATTTTACCCTGAGCACAACTAAGCCCCAGAGACCTGGACAAGACCGGATCACAGAAACCTAGAAAACAGCAAGCATTGATTCGGTTTCTCACTCACTAGAAAGAATGAACATCTCATAGAAATTAAGGTCAAAATATCGTATTTAAGGATACAGCAAAATGCTACCAATTGAAACAAACAATTTGAAAGATTGTTAATAAGTGGCAAGATAGTTCCTCACTCACTTTTAATGCTCTCTGCAACCAAAATCACGACCTACTATACGTAGAGAAAGCTTATTAGTACAACTGTATTTAGTGCTGTTTATGGAACTTAGTATAAGAACATTTTTGCAGGCGATGCAATGCACCAAGCATCATAATGTCCTCTAATGAGTGTAATGTCAGGCATTTTTATGCATATCTCTTTCTAGTGGGTACCCAGCATGGGTAAAAACTTTTTATACTATGATACAGCGCTCGGAGAATCTCCAGTTACTCAAATGACACAGCAATTTGGCTTTGGAGCAAAAAACTTGCTGTGCTCTTTTGCTGCTTACGATTTGTGAATTGCATGTGGTCACATTATACATAACTGTGCAATGGCAGGAAGTGGAACAGTTCACCACCAAGTCCTCTGCAGCCACTGAATGGTTCCTTTCTTGAAGCAATTAATGGAATTTTCCCTGCTAAGGAGGGCATAATCCATAGTAAAAAGTGGAATAGCAGTTTTATGATATTATTAATTCATTTAATTTTGCCTTAATTGGAATGTTTCAGTACACAGAAGGAAGTCATCCACCAGCCATCTGTTCTTATATATTGCAGTCATTGCTAAATTATCCTCTATTTAACTTCCGTTAATAAGGTTAACATGGGAGCTTTAGCATAACACCGTTGCTTCTCTCTGTACTATGTCCATTTAAGAATGTAATTCATTGCTACCCAAGAGGACTTCATAGGCAGAATCAACTTCTCTTAAAGTGCAAAAACCTGACACTGTTCCATACTAAAACTTTTTGTCAGTGCTCAGTTAGACTAGCTTGGCAAGGAAGCAAAGAAGCTGATAGTTGACAATTTGAAGAGTACATTAAGTAACAAGTTTGTAAAGCTGACATTCCATATCAGTGAATTCTGAATACTGTCAATCTCTACTTTTATACCCCTAGGGTAATTTCAACAATTAATGAATATATGAGGAAGGATCTCACATGGACTACAGAAGTTTTACAATACTGTGGTAGCATAAAATCACAACCAGAGCTTGGACCTGGCGGAAGAGAATTTTTGCTGTCATATAGTTTCTGTAGAGGAACTTCTATAAGCTTGAACAAACATTTCCCAAAGTCTCAGCATTGCCTTGCAGAAATCTCGGGTACATAATTCTTCAGAAGTAGCAAACTAAACTATCATTCACAGACAACAAAAAACCGAACAATCATCAATCATTTTGTGTAGTGGAGGAAGATGGTAAGATTACACAATGGGTCAACTTCACATGCCACCCTGCACTCGGTTTTGTAATTGGAAATAATACAGAGGTGGCTGAAATCCTCCACCTTACTTCTTCCCGTACACAGAGCTGAAAACTATGGCATGTCCAAAGTTATGTTTGCAGTATCTATAAAATGCATTTCAAACCTTGTAACTTCCTTAGTTACTGGAGTCCTTTCTGGGATGGATGCAGGTAAGAATGACAAGTGTGAGGGACTGGCTCTCTTCGCAAAGACACACCTGAGATTGCTAGTACACTGAAAGTCACACCCTAGCACAAAACTGAATTAAAAACAGAAGTGAAATCTTAATGTCTTAAACAGCTACTTTGCTAATGAAAATAAGCTTTTGTTTGTGTAGTTATAGTTAGAATCTCAAAAGTACTTTTACCTCTTGTTTGAGAAGATGTGGCAGTCTGTGAGCACCGTGAGCGAGTGCTAAACTGGGAAAGGGTTAGGATTAGGCATTTCTTAATTCACAACTTAAATTTGGGCTGAGTTTATTTGGGTGGGGAAGAGGTGAGATAGAGGTCTCAAAGAAACACATGCTGTTTCTATCACTGTAATATACCCTAAATTTCCTTTTACTCTAAATTTTATTGGCATCCAAACCAAACCGTTCTACATGGAAAAGTCATTAAAAAAATCAAACCCTTCTGATTTCACTTCCAATTTAAAAAGCTTTTAAACTAGAAAATTGTTCCTCAGAACCTGCATTATCGCTGAGACAGTTTCATTAAATAAATATGTATCACTGTAAAAAAAAACAAATGCAAAGCAATAACTGCCTTGAAGGACTAGATTTGGTACAGACCAAAACACATTATAGCCGTTCTGGGTCTTCTATTTTTACTTGTAACCAAATGAAAAATTCACTAAATAATATAAGCATGTACATCAAAGGGATCTTCAAGAAAGTTAATAAGAAACAAGCAAAAGAGAAATAGAAGGGAAAAAAAGTAAAACAGCAACAACAAAAGAAAAACCAACAACAGAAAAGCCACCAGCCTGCTTATGACAAATTTGCTTGTAATAAGAGGTGGCTTGTTCAAGTATCCTTATAAAAGGGGAAGGTAGAAGTGGGGCTTAAGTATTGTATTTATAAACTCCTTTTTGATTTCCATGTCATGTTTGTTCAGGTTACTTAGCTGAAGATACTGCTTCTGTTACTATCATCTCTGCAAAGTCAATCCAACAGATTAAATTAAACCTTCTTTCTTTCTGCCTCACACATCATAAAAACAAAAAAAAAATTCTGAATGTGCATGCTGTTTCTGCTATCTGCTGGTAGTGATGGATGAAACAGAAAGAATAGAGTTTGATTTAATCAGATAGCTTAACCTTGCAGGGAGAAGAAAGACACCTACATAACATATTCATGTGTATATTTTACTTTCAGACATATGTGTCCATGCATAAGTATATATTCTAGACATGCAGGTCTATCATGTCTCACTTTTTATATTACAGTGAATATATAGAAAAGACACAGTTTACTGTATTTCATGCACAGGTATATCAACATTTCATTCAGATGATATTTTGTTAATCTCACATTACACAAAGTAGCTTCCATGCCCAAAGGAATCTGAAGAGAAAAATCTGGTCAACCCATTACAGAGGGAGAGCTAAACATTCTGCTTTTCCGAACAAGGCGCACATCATAAACATTGAACGAGGGATTTCTCATCTCTTCAGTATATTTTCTGCAACCTGTATTAAGCTAATTTTTTCACTTTGACAAGACAACTTGTGTTTTCACAGTTTCACCTTCACCCTCTGATTCCACTAAACACGATAGCCCCAATCCTGCAAATACTCACAGACAAATTCATCTCATAATTATGTTTAAACATGAAACATATATAGAACTACTTTCAGCAGTGAATTCTAAGTCACACACTATCAAAACAATCACAATATTTGTTGTCTATTTTTCTTTTGTGAAAAGTTGCTTAACTGTCTGCCTCAGTAGATATATTGTGTAGATCTAAGCCCTGAGATTCACAGAAAAATGCATACTGTGTGCTGCCTTCATTCATTTGAAAATGGGAAGGGGATTGCATCATGAGCAGGCTGTTTCAATTATGTTTTGATATTTTTTGCCATTTGAAAGATAGCATGTTACAAATCATGTCAGAATATTTTTCCTACTGGACTTTTATATCTATCCAACAGTCAAAATATTATTTGTGAAGCGTGAACATTTTAATAACTATTCTTCTGGTTTTGTGAGCTAGTTGACACTGTATAATAGCAGAAAAATGAAACCGCGTTGAAGATTTATCAGAACAAAACGCTGGAAATGATGAATCGCAAGTAATGAAGCAGGAGCTAAAGAAGAAAAAATGTGCAAGTTTTTGCTTGATTGAAGAAATGCTAATACATGTTGGTATGTAAGTTGTGACACCCTGATACATATGTACAGATACAGCACTATTTTATAATCAAAATAATGCAGTAAGAAAAAATCCCTGCCTGGAAACCAAATTTGAAGGCCTCATTATCTGTGTGGTGTTAACCAGATCAGCGCAAGCACAGAGCGAGTGCCTGGGGTCACAGCAAGGTCGGTTTGGGAATAAGAATGGCACACCAGGGTTGGGCGTGAGCGCTACGATACACAGTTTGGAAGTGTGGCCATCAGAGAAAAGGTGGAGAAGGCAGCATATAACTTTACTGAGAAAGTTCAGGATTTGGTGGGAATTCGTAAAATGAGGCGTTGCAATTGCTGTAAGCTGATTGCCTAACTAAAGCACTGTGCAGCAATGAAATGGGCAGCTTTTTTTCCCCCTGCTTCCGAATATCCTTTGAAATTGAAGATCGGGGTCAGAGCTACAGAGGACAGACTGGAGGGGTAAGTGACTAACCCTGGGCAGGAGAATCTACTAGGGTCAGATATCCAAACTGAATTAAATCCATCCATCCTCTTAGGCGCTCAGAAGAGAAGTAGTCTGACCCTCCACCGTTTTATGTAATATTTACCATGTGCTAAGAAGGTGCGAAAGATCGAAGGGGAAAGAACTCCATTTATTAGCATTTTAAATCCACATTTATGTGACATAGCAAATGTTACTCTATTCTGAGCCTGAACACATACTTTGAGCCAAAATATTATGAGAATGTCTTAATGGATTATACGGCCGTCTTCTTATTTTGAGCCCTTATTTTAAACTGGACATGCACTGAAGAGGACCGACAGCTTAAAACATACAGTCAAAATACACGAGCCAAGAAGGTATCTATAACTCATTTCTGAGAAATATGGCCACAAAAATGATCAGAGGGATGGAACACCTCGGCTATGATCAAAGGCTGAGAGAGTTGGGGTTATTCAGCCCGGAGAAGAGAAGGTTCTGAGGAGACCTTATTGCAGTCCTTCAGTACTTAAAGGCTGGTTATAAGAAAGATGGGGACAGACTTTTTCGCAGGGCCTGTTGCGATAGGACAAGGAGCAATGATTTTAAACTAAGAGACGATAGATTTATATTAGATATAAGGAAGACATTTTTTACTATGAGGGTGGTGAAACACTGGCCCAGGTTGCCCATAGAGGTGGTAGATGCCCCATCCCTGGAAACATTCAAAGTCAGTTTGAAGGAGGCTCTGAGCAACCTGATCTAGTTGAAGATGTCCCTGCTCTAGGATTCTATGAAATATGAAGGGATCATCTACTGTATATTTCCCTTCCAAATAATACACTTTGTACCCCCAATATTTCTTTTCCTTAGGACTACCACATGTGCCAGGTGTACTGTGGTCTATTTGTTGCTCTCAGGGACAATTTTTCATCTTCTTGTTTAAAACACATCCTACATTTCTAAGTTATATCCCTTCACCTTTTCTGAAAGAGAAAAGTGTTCCATAACTTCTCTTTCAAACCAAAGCAAAAAGAAAAGCAATTCCATAAGGATGGCTGAAGTGAGCCCTTTTCCCAGTAGCGCAATGCAGCAGCATCAGTAATTGCTGCAGCTGCTGCTGGTTCTAACTTCCATGAGGCACAACAGTTCAGAAGTGGCCTGTGGCTGCTGAATCTAAAATTTCATTGCTGGTTGTAGGTACTGATTGAAACTCCGAACTGCATGAAATTGTAAGAACAGCTTTCCCCAAAATTAAAAATTCTTTAAAATATCACTGGTCATATGACTCAAATAAAATCAAACCCTCATTGCTAGGAGATGCAATTAGAAGAAGGAGCAAGTCTTATTTTAATTAATAGCCACAAAAAATGTTCTGTACTCAATTTTTAACATGGAACCTAGAGACTATGTACCTCGTCTTTATCATGAGACTTGAGGTATATACACACCATATGCTGCAATGCAATGTAGACAAGACAAAGCTAACCTGGGTGCCAAGAGAAGTCTTTCCATATTAGGAAAACAGATCATAGAATCATTCCGGTTGGAAGGGACCTTTAAGATCATCAAGTCCAACTGTTAACCTAACACTGCCAGGTTCGCCACTAAACCATGTCCCTAAGTGCCACATCTACACGTCTTTTAAATACCTCCAGGGATGGCGGCTCAACCACTTCCCTGGGCAGCCTGTTCCAATGCTTGACAACCCTTTCAGTGAAGAAATTTTTCCTAATATCCAATCTAAACTTCCCCTGGTGCAATTTGAGGCTGTTTCCTCTCATCCTATCACTTGTTACTTGTGAGAAGAGACCAACACCCATCTCGCTACAGCCTCCTTTCAGGTAGTTGTAGAGAGCAATATGGTCTCCCCTCAGCCTCCTTTTCTCCAGGCTAAACAACCCCAGTTCCCCCAGCTGCTCCTCATAAAGCTTGTGCTCTAGACCCTTCACCAGCTTCATTGCCCTTCTTTGGACACGCTGTAGCACCTGAGTGTTTTTCTTGTAGTGAGGGGCCAAAAACTGAACACAGTATTTGAGATGTGCGCTCACCAGTGCCAAGTACAGGGGGACGTTCACTTCCCTAGTCCTGCCGGCCACGCTATTTCTGATACAATATCATATGGTTTCCACAAATGAAGATGATAACTTAGCCAGCATGAAGGTCTTCACAAATAATAGAGAGTTAGTTTAGCTACATACCCTTGAAAGAATGCATGGAAGCATACATAAGTTACATTGTGTTTTCTTTGACGTGCTATAGAAAGGGGTTTTCACTTTTCACCTTCAAAGGATAATATGGAATAAAAGAAGAAAAAAATTCAGTCAGTTTGATTTTTGACTCGACAATTTAACCTCCAATTTTCCATGAAAATTGCAAAACACAAAGTTGTAATAGCCTATTGTTATGTATGAACAGAGACATTCTTTTGCATTTACTTGAGTGGGCTAGGTCTAAAGGATTATTTTGTTCTAATGAAGATTTTGTTTATACAGTAATCAGAACATAATACACACAAACTTAATAATACTACTTTCAATATCTAATGTCTACTGTACCATGTACTGAGTTATCTGAAAGCAATTTTACAACCAGGAACTAGGCACAAAGCACCTCTACTGACGTGGAATGAGTAAACATTTCCCATTCTACTATTGGAAATGCTGAAGTACAGAATGGTTAAGCAACACATTTTCCAAAGAGATACTTGGATTAATGTTTATGGGTTTTCGCAAGTTTGACCCTAAAATATGCCTGGAAAAATGTCAGAAAAGTATCAAACTATTCTAGGAAAGAAGTTACAGGTTCTGAAAAAATTGGGGAGAAAGTTGTAGTGATTTCTACTGGTCAGATGAGAAAGCTTTTCTGGTATCAAGAGTGTAAATCCATGTTCGTGTGAACACCTACTGTTTTTCCCTTCACTGTTGAAAGAAAAAAGTATTCACCAGTACTTTTCATGCCTATTGCTCAAAACTGTGGCTCCTGTACTTCGTACTGGCCAAGCCCTGCACCGAATAATGATTTTTCTTTCTTTCTTTGATTTTCATTTGATGCTGTTAGCTTTTATTTTGTTTCATAAAACTACCCATAAGAAAACCCCCATTTAACCGAGAAGTATTATGACACCCCCATTTTACTAGCAAGTAACTAGCAAGAACTTCCAGCAAGCCATACACAAAATCCCTGGCAAGGAAAGGGACGAAAGCCAGATGTCCGTGAAACCATGAAACTCACCTTTACCTTTCAGCTCATCCTTATTCCACTCACTGCACACTATGTACCTATTTCAGTGCAAGAAGCAGTAGACATCATTCCGTTTCACAAGACATCATTCAGACATTACAGAGTATAACACGCAGTACTCTATGTCAGCAATTTACTGGGCAGCTTAGACTTATTTGACGGCAAACGTCTACAGTGAATGAGGCAGTGAACCCACAGAAATAATATACTGTTGCTGCGTAATTAAGAATGCTACTGCAATGCACATACCACAGGTGATTATATATGAAATAACCCAAAGAGCTTCAGTTTTGATATTTTCTGGCTTTTTGATGATTCATTTGGTTTATGTCTAAATATTACAATAAAGCAGTATGCCAGACATCCCTGAGCAGGTAAGTTTACAATTACTTGGAGCAGCGTAGGCTCTGAAGCATGGCACTGCACCTGGGCAATTAGCTCAGGCGTAACCTCAGTCTGCAGCGGCTTTATTGCTTCCAGTTCCAGAGTTAGCTCATTTAGTGCCTGTTTAGGAACTGCTCCGACAGGTACATGTTTACGTTTTGCTTTCTGTGGGAGGGAGGGAAGAAGAAAATACTCCTTTGTGCCAAGCCTGAAGGAGTCAGTCAGGTACTCTCGCCTCCCTCTGCAGAGGTTGGAGAGAATCGGATCATCCCCAAAGCCCTGTTTCCTCAGCAATTCATATCCCACTGTTTCCTGTTACAGCTGAAATTCCACTGAACCTTGCTGTATGTGCATATGCACATCTAGCAGAATCCTGAAACACCATGTATTCAATGGAAATTTCCCGTCAGTTTATATATGCTGTCAGAGCCAGCTATAATAAAGAAACCACAAGTTATTTGCTTTAATCTTCAACAGAACACCAGGGTTTTGGCAGGAGACACTTTCATCAGAAAGTTTATAACCACCAGTTGTGGATGTTTTCAGCTAACAGGCATACGTCAAAGGTAAATACAGTTTAATTATAGCATGTGTGTTTATTCTTTACTAATGAATTTGATTTTCATGAAACATATTTAGTAATCAGGGAAAAAAATATATTCCCCTAATTTGAATCATCGACTTTTAATTAATTCAGTTAACTCTCAGCCTTGTTCATTCCCTGGAAAATATTTTCCCAAACTACTCCCATACATACCTTACTTTTTCAGCATAAAACACTGGAGTAAGCAGCTGACACAGAACATGCTTATTAAGCAATATACTTTAAAACATATTTTGCAGGCATGGATTGTCTTTTCAAGAGCTCTAACTTCTCCAGCAGCTTAGCTACTGCTTCTCCATCTTTGAAGCTCCTACTGCTTCTACTGCTACAAAACTTTTCCAGCTTTACAACATTTAATTCTCTCTAAAAAAAAGAAAAAATAAAAAAAATTATATTTAAATGTACCCTGAAAATGAGAAGATGTTATCATATGGAAAAAGAAAATGATTTCAAAAATCCATATAAAAAACTTGAATCTCAGATTGGAGTTTCCATACTGACTATTTACTTTCTTCCTTATGTTTCCAAAAGAAACGTATTGCACTCTCGCACTGGTAGAATGACAAAAACAATGCTGCATTCTGTGCCTTCTCAATTATCCTTTTGTCCCTTTATAAAGCACAAGCCAAAGAAAATTGAGGCGTACAAAAATAAGGGAAACTTTCAATCAGCAAAATAATTTGCCAAAGACTACAGTGTAGTCAGATCAGTTACAACTTTTCATAGAACTGAAGACTTCAGTAATGTTATTTAGGTTTTAACATTATTGAAAAAGCTTAATTCAACCTTTTTGTTGGGTGGGCCAAGTGAGCTGTTTTAACAGATCTGAGTCATCTGTCCTGTGCCTTGAGCTTGCTGCCCCAATCAACGTGTATATTTTACTAAGATTTTAAACTTATAATAATCTACATCACAATTTTAGACAGGAAGGAACAATCTGGCTCATCAAATCAAGTTCCTGTTATCACAAACAGACATGATGCATCACCCCGTTCATCTGCTTGTGTCTTAACTGCTTAGGTACTGCTCATCTCATCAGAAGACCATTTCAGAATCTGTGAATGTTAGAAACCGTCTTATATTTCCAGGCAAAACTTGTCCAGGGCCAGTTAACAATGCTGACACCCAGTTATAACCGCTCCTCTGTCTGCCTGGTGTTTAAAACTTCTGTTTTTATTTCAAAATATCCTACAAAGTATCCTTCATTTTCCTAGGCTGAACAATCCAAGTTCTTTCAGCATCTCCTCTTCTCCTTCCCCTGATCATCCTAGTCACCTTCCTCTGTACCTGCCCCAGTTTGATTTTGTTCCCAAACAAAAATTGATCCTCAGCAATTAGTTTTACAGATTTGTTACGGTTTGGACCCCTGTTGTACGCTTCAACAACCTTCTGAGATAAAAGCACTACATAAAAGTGTGTGTTTGTTTGTTTGTTTTTAATTAATAGAGTACCTTCTCTGATTTGTTAGTAATTCTTTTGATGATACTTGCAATTCCACATGCTACCTTTTCAGTCGGTGTCATAATTCCCCAAATGTATGTTGTTCCTTGACAAATGCAGCATAAGACTCACACCTACCTTGAAAGGTACTTCCAACTCAGGCAGTACAAAGAGAGAAGCTGAAAAGAGGAAAATAAAGAATACCCCAAGGTGATATTTAAAGGATCTAAAAGCTAAAGGGTAAGAGCTAGCCGTAGAACAATACACAAAATTTATGAAAATTATCTGAAATCGTGAAAATGTTGCCTGTGTAAATCCCCTTTACAGATTTCTGAAATCTTTTTTCCGGAGCAAAAGTACAGCATCTGCAGGAACAGTAGCAGGTGGTTTCTGGGAGGAGGGCCAGGCAGAGAGACTTGCAAACAGACCGAAAATAAAAGTGGGAGGCAGCCACTTTAGTGTAGCAAAGATACTCTCTCATGTTTGTTTTTATAGGTCCAGGCACCTAACCTTTTTCAGCTGGATTGCAGCTGGCCTCTCTAAAACAGCTTTAAATCAATGTATCGGTTAAGAGGTTCAGTGTCTTCGGGGGGTAGAGGTGCCTGAAGGTTCGGAAGGCGAGATCCACACAGCAATCCCAAAGCTGTGCAATCAAAACTCTTGCATCACCGTACACTCTCACTGACCCACCTTTCCCCTAATAACCTCTGGCTTTAAAACGTTTATCCTTACACTTTCAAAGTCCAGCGAAGGATATTAGCCTTTCAGTAGACTGCCATTAAAATGTTGCATGCCACTTTGAAAACCTAAGTGGTAGAGTTTTAGGGTCAATTACCATTTTTTTTTTTTCTGGTAAGATATAATTGCACTGCTCTTTGGGACATGGCTCCAGTATTTCTTACATCTTCATTAACTACATATTGTAAATTTACAGTTTATAACAACACACTGTATGAAATGCAGGCTGTAAACCCCTGCCATTTATAAATCCAGCTTGTGTCCATTCTTGCTGTCAAATACCTGTGAGTCTCAGAATGCATCTATGCTTTATTTATATATTTATAGGAAGAATTCATATTTTTCTGACTTGCAAATATTGAGAATCACACCTTCTACACAGTGCAGGTTTTTTTTTTGTGGTTTTTTTTTTTTTTTATACAGTTATTGGCTTTTGTATCCCAAAATAGGATCTACCCTAATCAAAGGGGAAAAAAAAAAAAAAGCATTCTATTTGTGCTTTTTTTATTTAATAAAAATTTAAAGCTAAAAGCTGCTTAGCCACAAGGGAAACAACACAGAGCGGCAGTAAAGCCAGTAGCCTCTATTTTTAAAGCTGTCTTGTATTTCTGTAATGCTGATGGCCAAACTCAAGCTTTAAGTAACACTACCCCTTGTGACCAGGCTGCTTTCAACTTTTCCATTTTATTAAAAGAGCTAAATTGAGGGTATTCCATGAGTCTAATTTGGAGTTCAGTTGCTGTTGTTGTTTTTAAATAAAAAATGAAAGTCAGAAGCGGTCTAGTCATCAGGGAAGCAGTACATAAAGTTAAGTTGGGGATAACCCATACTGTGCTGGGACTACAAAGCGTTTGGATAATGTTTGTGATGTGGGAAGTGTTTGATTACAGAAACATGTCAGAAAGTGCGAATATGTGTGGCAGTAAATAATGGGGTTTATCTCTTTGCTTATTCAATTGTTATTTCAAAACACTTATTTAAAAAAAGTCATTCAAAGTACAGTCTTAAAGTGTTGCTGAAATGTGTTTGCTCCCATCTGATTCTCTTTCTTCCTCTGCTTAGAAATACTGGAAAATACATCTTCATCCCAGCAATTTGGAACTAGCCATAAAGAACATGTTCTCAAAGCTTTGTAGACACATTAATAATTGTGTACTAGAAGTATTAGTTTAGGAGGTAAAAAGAAGGTGTAAGTAACAGATAGTTTTTTCATCATCCTGTAATTTCAAAATAGCTCCTTGCAACAGCAGACACTGCAATGGCTTTGGGCTCCAGCTCACACACCCATTCTGAGCCAGAAGACACAGAAACAGATTGCAGCCTCACCAAGGATGTATTGGGAGTAACGGCAACTGGGCAGTGCAGTTACGCAGATCCTGTTGAAATTCGAGAAAAGAGACATTTGAGAAGTAAACAATAACTATGAATTCTTTTACTTTCGATCACTTACCTATAGTGTCTGCTTACGTTGCTCGAAACATCTGTCATCAAATGTACAATGCAGGCAGTGGAAATTTTGGTACAAGCAATTGTTTCTAATAGATGCATTTTCCCCATATATCAATTCATTGGTATCTGAAATAGCATACTAAGAAGAAGCTGCAAGCACATTTTGTTAGACACAGGGGTGACACGAGTTAATTTCATTGCTGTCAGGAGATATCTTGATGGGTATATATTGTGCGTTATCATGAGTTACCACAGCTGCAAGGGATTATTTCTTCTACTAATAATGGCATAATAGAATACCATAACTTGTCACAAGATTTCAAGTCAGCTATGAAATTAACCTATTTCATCACTGAAAAAAAAAAAGGTCCCTACTGATTTTTTTTTCCCTTTTTTAATGGGACTTCGGTGCTCCTGTAAATAGGAATTATGAAAGTTTCAAGGAACTGGGGAACGGCTTCATTTCTTGAATAAACCTTGCATGTAGTTTCTAAAAGTCACCCATCATATTTTTTGTTCACAGATAATGTGAACCACTTTACAATTTTACAGAAAATTAACAATTAATATCTCAAGCCAATAGAAACTAAAGGAGTAAAATCTACCCTCTGGCCTATGTCCCATTCCCCACATGAAAAAAAGTGGTGTCCACATTTCTTGCAGCATCCCCTGGAGGCCGTCAAACTCTACAACACTGAAGAATGACTTTTTAAGAAGTCCTGACAACAGCATGCCAGACCTCAATTTGTAGTTCTTCATCTCCTTTTAGGATGTAACTGAATAAGATGAAAATGCATCAACGACGTAGCTCATTCTTAGCGAATAAGATGCTTTTCACTCCTGGGTGAATTTTATATCCATTTAGAGAACTAAATCAGCTCACCAAAGAGCCAGAGGTGTGCTACAGTACGCACCAGGGAGGCACGGGAAGGTACCCAAGGGATGGAGAGAGCACAACTGCCTCTGCCAGTGGCAGCAAAACATTAGGCTGGGTCATCTCAGCTTGTCTAATCACGGTTCATTTAAAATAGAAGTAATTTTTGAAGCTGGATGGGCCCAAATCATTGCAGGCCAATAGGTGAGAAACTAAAAAAGCTCTGTATGTAGCCACAGCTAAAAGGTGCAACATTGAAATTCCAGCACTGAAGAGGCACACCAGAGATTACTGCAGTGAAGTCCCCAACTCAAAGCAATATTTGAAAACCACTTAAGAAAAGAATAACAACTACTGACCATTTAAAAGTACCCAGGCATTTAAAGACATTTAAACAGTTGGTCTTACTGTGAAAAGCAAGTTAAAAATGTTGACATTAATGGAGAAATATCTTATTCATCTCCTAAGGTTTTTTGAATAATTTGGCAGCAGTAGCTTTGTTTAATCTGGTTTGAACTATAGTTCCAGTTTCACCATGGCTGTGACTGTAAAGTTCAGATCAGATCCAAAAGCAGTGTTTACAACATATTGCTGAATTGCTCTAACAACGTAGCATGTATATCCAATAGGAGGAACAGAGTATCTTGCATAAGACCACATCGAGGCAAAAGAGCAATCATCAGCTACTACCCTCTGGTTCTTTCCTGAGAGAAAAGAACAGCTCGCTCAAGTGCCTCTCAATAATTCTTGCCAGGGTTTCCAGCAAGGTCAACAAAGCTTCATGGTCAATGGCTAGTGAGAGAGTGAAAGGATTAGCAAAAGCATTTAATTTTTGTCCATTGATGACAGCAGATCACATAAGATTTCCTTTCTTATTATCAGGGTCACGTAGAAGAACTGCTCCTGCTGAACCTGCAGGAATTAAACTTATAAAATATGCTTTGCAAAATTTAGGGGAGAAGTTAGATTTGATTTTAATTGTTTAGCAAACCCCATGAGCTATAGTTCATAAATTAAAAGGTTTTGTGAGCACAAACATTAATTGAGTTATATGTGCTTTCTGATATGTACTGTCAGTTGGTTCTTGAAAAGATTAATGTTCTTGTGATTCCTTTGTAAGCATGTCTGAATTCTCTGCTCGTCCCTGTGGGTTCTGTTTAGTGGCATTTAGGTTCTCTGATGGAGCAGATGACTTTTTACAGCTGATAGTGTTGTAACAGGGATCAGAAAAAAGCTTATTCCTCTGACCCCCCCAGTCTGGAAGAGGAACGAAAAATGCAGATATGGGTAGAAACTGCTATTTAATGTTTTCATTCTGTTGATAAAATCAGGCTTATTTTCTCTGATGAGAGAAGGCTAAGCCTTGCCAGAGTCTTCCTAAAGCCTCCTGAAGGCACAGATCTCCCTGCTGGATTTTGTTTTCTTTCTTTGCTTAACAGATAGAATAATATTTCTGGGGAGGGGAACAGGCAGAGGCAGAGGCATGTTGCTTATCGAGGTGGTGGTGGGGCACTCATACCTGATCTTTGTTTTCCTTTTCCCATCCCTCCCTTTAAAACTCAGGGCTCACTCCAGAGTCACCACAGGAAGTCTCCCCCCACCCCCTCCCCTTGGTAGAGAAATAAATTTCTACCTTAATAACATTACTCTTTCCTCTGCCTCTTCACCAGCAGTTATAGTCACAACTTTCCATATTTTAGTGATGTTTCTATATTAACAATCAGGGAATTATAAATGAGTTTCTCTGGCCAGGTCTGTGGAGGTGGCATCAACAGTAACTTTGTTTAGAAAAACCTCAGGAGACGGGCTGAAGGCTGCTCTTTTTAAGACTTGAGGGAAGTCTGAGCTATCGTGAAAACTTGCCTGTTTTTTTTAGGAAAAAGAACAATACCTCTTCCCTTAAACTTCCCCTATTTTTATCCTTCCTATTCAAAAGCTGCCTACAATTAGTTAAAAAATTGCAACTAAATATTTGCATTTTGAATTTATAATTAAAATGTATTAAAATTCTTTGCGTTTGCATAAAGGCTGCAAGTTATACTACCACAGCTAATGTTTGGTCATTTGATTTGCTTTTGTTTTTACTGAAAACTTGACAAAACTTGACTTGTCCCCATTTTAGTGATGGGGGAAATAACTAGGAACAGAATTCAACACTCTGAGGACATCTCCTGAGCAGCTTACCTGAACCAAACATCTTCAGCAGGGCTCCCAAAAGTGAAGGTCCCCAGCTAGGTCAGTACAAGAATTTGGGCTGAGAATTGTGGTCTGCATAGCTTCTGAGCGCTCAGTGGAACTGTGCTGGAAGCCGGACTTCCGTGGGCTCTGCCTTCTGTATTCAAACCACGAGATAACCTGCTTCCCTAAATAGATAACTTACAACAAGATGGAGCGAGATCAACCTCTAAAAATCCTAGAGGAAGCAAAGAAATGGGCCCTCCTATGAGGAGCAAGAAGACTAATTGTGTAGTAAGAAAGCTACCAGCTGCCTAATAGCAAAATTTAATAGAAAAAGTACAAAGGCCTCTTTCACCCATCAATATGAGTTTAGTCATAAAACAAAATATACCAGTGGGTAAGCTGCCAGTACTGAGCATTATCCAGAAATGTTGGGTATGTGTCTCCACGTTTCTACTCAATGGACTTACACCACGTAAAGGCGGCCCTTAGATTCGTGCGGTTTGCCAAATATTTGAGTGCCTTACCTTCAGCAGAAACCAGTCAATTTTATGAAAGCAAAATGCACGACATCCAACCTGCCAAGAGGCCTAATAAGAGAGCATTGCCCTTTTCAGTGGTAATAACAGTATTCCCCAAACCTTACAGTTAAATTGAGATATACATATATCCCAATATGTACTTTCTTAGAGAGTTTAAGGCGGTTAACATCTATGGTCAAACACATAGGTCCCAGTCAGTAACTGAGACCACACCTCTGAACTGCATTTTAAAAGGCAGATTTTAATTATTACTGCAGGGTAAATATAATTTATTGTTACCATTGGCACTCTTAGAAGCCATTTCATTAAATTCCAGGTATCAACAACAAAATGAGTAACGATCCAATTAAAGATAGTACAACCCAAACTCTCACTGGGGCCTGAGTCTCATGTGGCATACAAGACTGGAGAACAGAGGGGGCACAGGAGTCCCTGACAGCTGCCGCAAGATCATAAGGGCTTGTCAATTCAGAGCCATCAAGAAACTCAGTACTGTTTTGTAAAGTGGATTAGGTAAACCACATCAAGTCTCTGTGTAGACACTCTCTTTCATGATTAAAGTTTCCTTACTCCACTAAGGTTTAATATATTTTTATTGCTTTAATTCTGAATGTGAATGTCCAAAGAGAGTTTGAACGTAGTTGCCCTAATTTACTTCAAAGATGCGCCTTTAGTTGAATTCAGATGCTGAATGTCCCTCCCTCTCACCCTAAGCTTTAAATAAGCAACAGCTTTAAACTGCAGTTTGACAAGGACAGGACGAAGCTTTCAGCAGCTCCCTTCCCCTTCTTTTCTTTGTATCTGGTGCTGATGAGCTGTTTGGATGCTCCCCTCCATGCTTGGATCATCACAGGAGGGTAGCAGAAACTCTGCCGAAACACAAGCAGAATCACCTGATTTCTCCTTAGGGTATCAGCCAAAGCCCATTGAAGCTGGTTGTTGGTTTGTTTTGTTTTTTTTTTTTTTTTTTCCCCTGAAATATTTCTTCATTCTTCAGAAGTGAACTAAAGTTTGTGCCTGTTCTTATTTTGTTTGAACTACTTTACTCCTTCCCAAGATTCAGCTTGTATAAAAATGTACTGAAGTAATAAGAATGTACCCTTTCCCCCATTCATTTGTGAAACTAAACACAAAACAAAACAAGACCATTATGTAGATCATGATGCATGTATTTCACATATTTCACTTTCACTTCAGTCAAAGTGCCTGGGAAAACAAAACAAAACAAAACAGCAATCTGCTTTCAGATGCAAAAAGGAATGGAGATATTGAAAGACGATAGGAGGGATTTTTCGTATACTATGTGAAAAGGGACAAAATTTGCAAGTTAAAAAACAAAAAAAAAGAGTGATTTTTGTGCAGAACACACAGCTGTAATTCCTATATTAGTAATAATGATTCATTTTTTTTCTCAGGCACTATAACATGACTGGCATTCCAAGCAATGCATTGTCAATGATTCCCTGCCTGGTAGAGAAGGGCAGGTGTACACACTTCTGGACAGACGACTTTGCAATTTTGTCGGTCTCCTTTTAATTTTTTTTTTTTTTTTTTTTTTAAGGATCCTATTTCTTTTAGCAGTATGCTTTTCTGACATACCCTGATTCTAGATCAACCGTTGCAACCTGAATGCACTTACAGTGAAAGCTGTGTGAGAATTCTCCCTGGGCTTCTGGGAATGCCAGATTGATTTGTGTTACTAGCGTTTAGTAGAGCAGTAGGTTACTACAAAAAGTGATTTTGAGATACGATCTCAGGTCGAAATCCATAGCTGTAGGGAGTGATACTTTGAACTGGATATTTTTCCTGCATTTTGGGACCCTTGAATTGCCATCAATAGTCAGAAAGCACATCCTCTTAAAGTAATCCTAAGATGTTTACACTAAGTAGATGGGGAAACCCAATTCAGCCAAGGTATTAAATTAAACATTGCAGCATTTTAATTTTTTTAGATATTATTTACTGAAACCTGGGGTAAGAGAATGCAGTGAACTGAAAATACCAAGCGAGGGACAAAAATCCATTTGACAAATCAGGTCACTAAGGAACTCTCTGAGGCTTAAGCTGTTGAAAAGACTTAATTTTTTAAGACAACCTTTTTTTTCCATCATGCTGTAACATAACCTTTTCTTTCTTTCTCCTCTGTCCCACTCAAGCTGCTATACTTTAGGATCAGTTCACTCTGTTGAAAACCCATTGTAAAAATGTCAGGGTTCATATAGCTCATTGCTATAGATGACCTTGTAGTACTCTTTGCTCTTACATCACTTCTTTTAATTTCACCTTCCATTAATCATCGCTATTACTTTCTAGTTA
Source organism: Vanellus vanellus (assembly GCF_965231255.1). NCBI lineage: Eukaryota > Metazoa > Chordata > Aves > Charadriiformes > Charadriidae > Vanellus > Vanellus vanellus. The sequence continues at coordinate 136,419,852 of NC_138906.1, read as the reverse complement.
CAATACATCTATTACACTTTTGTTGGATTTTTTTCTTTTCTCTAAAGTTTCCTATTTTTCTTGGGCTTTCTAACCTTTTCCTTCTTTTGCTTTTTTTTGTCTTGTATCATTTTTTTATCTCCCACATATTTACCCTTTCTTAGAGACACTGCTTCTAACAATTAATTTCTTTAAAATTTGTGCAAAACTCATGTATGTTCAGCAAGTCACCTTACAATGCAGCATTGTTCTTGGCAACGTTATTGCTATATAAATTATTCTTCATCCTGCCTTCTTTTCCTGTAGATTCCCCAACATGAAGCAGTCTTCCTTGTCATAGTTGCCACACTTCCTACTTAGCCGTTTATTTCTCAGCCATTTTTGTCTTCCCCATCCTATTACCTGTACCTTCTCAAAGTCAATTTGTACTCTTGAGGGAAGTCTTAACATTTTGGCCCTTTCTTTTCTAGCTAACCTAAAACGCTCCTCCAAAAATGGATTCTTTTAAACATCTTTCTTCTTTTATCATATCTTTCGCTAACATCATTTTTTTCCTAGGGATTTTAAAATCTATATCAATAATTTTCTTAGACTTTAAAACTGTATTCTTTGTTCCTCCATTTCTAACTATCCCTCCTCTTCTTAAAAGCCATAACCTGACATTTTCCTAGTTATTGTATCTCTGCTTTTTAGCTAAACGCAGTTTAATTTTTGCTTATAAATTTCTGGTAAACATTGACTGTTTGTTCTCAATACCTGAAGTAAAATTACACATTTCTATGAACCTCCAAATTATATCATTAATGTTTCTTCTTTAAGATGAAATTAAATTCACAGATGTCTACCACTGGACAAGTACTAGTTAAAAATAATCAGAGACAAGAGTGAAATATAGAAGATTATGGATTTCTTTTTAAGTTATCACAATTTAAAGAATACTTTTGTTTACATCCTATTTTTAGAAAAGCTTTTTATCAGTCCCAAATTTACCTCAACATTGGGGGCCCAAAATCAGAAGAAATTATAAGTGTAATTGCAAATATGCACTGGCATTCCATTGTATAATAATCCTAAAATTTACATCATGATTTTTTTTATTTACGATGACCAATGTCCAGCTATTTTCCCCTCTAACCTCCTAAATATCAATGTAAGTTTTTGTTCATAATGACATAAAAAAACTAGTGTACTATGTAACTTATTTTCCACTCTGAAATTGAGAAATCCTTTTTAATGTTGATACTCTGACCTATAAATCTATCACCTAGAAAGTACCTTGCAAATGTTTTCTTCCTTCACATAGTCACTGTTTTAAAATCAATTTAAATCTGTTGTTTAATGAATAATAAACAGACCTTTTCCAATTACAAAAAAGATTGCGATGCACATCTGATGTACTGCTTAACCCAAGTGTTTTTTTCTTCCTTTTCTGTAACTGTTAATTATCTGTTTCCTATTACCAAGTCTAGTTGCTCCCTGCTCTGCCTACACTATTCAATTAATATCACCTTATATAAAAACACGAGCACTTTCACTCTACCTTATGTTTGATGATTTTCCTTCTTCTGATTCTCCCACCACATAACAGCTATTATTAATGATCGCTTTTTCAGTGGCACATTTCCTGAAGCTTTTAAAGTGGCTACTTTCTCAGCACCCTCCCTTAAGAATCTTTTATGTGGTTCAAATTCCATTGCTAACTATCACGCTATTTCTAACCTTCTATTTCTTGGTAAAGTTCTTGAAAAGATATTCTGTTCTTAACTTTCCAAACACCTTGTTAATAATAATCTCTTTGATTGTTTCCAAGTAGGGTAGATTTTCATCTCCAGCACAGAACGAAACTGTTCTATTCCACTTACAAGAGTTGAAGATGTCTTGAAATCTTACCTAGTGATCATAGTTCTTTCCCCTCCTCATTATTTTAGATGAGAGTATGGCATTTGGCAATACAGAACTTAATATTTTATTACACTATTACAGATCATGAAATAATATTTCCAATTCTTGACATTTTTATTTTAATGGTAACACTTTTTTCCTCTAGTTGTTATTTGTCTTTTTGTTTTTTTTTGCTGTTGTCATTTTATTCACTTTTTTCACATATTTGATGTGTTAACCTCCTTTTTTTTTTTTTTTTTTTCCATTTCCACCAGTTCTGTAATTACTGGAATAATATTTTTCTGAGTGCAATTTAAAGATACTAAAGAAGTTTTTGCCATTGATTTCAGAACTTTATTTTGTATAAGCTACTTTCGTTTTTGTACAGTTAAGGAACAGCTTGCGTTCCTCAAAGCAAATTCACAAATTAACATACTGTACTTGCATGTCAGCTCACTTGCACAGCTAATTAAATATTTCTCATGTGCATTACATATGATGACTATTTCGGTTTATGTTTCAACGATGTTTTCCGACATTCTGTGATTTATTTATAGGTATATCTATGGCACTAATCATTGGAGTATTTGAGCACATAGAAATGATTAAAGATACATCAAAATTACTTCTAGAAGGTACCGCTTTTCTTTCTCTGCTTTGAAGCTGTTTCTTTACCATAATGTTCTGGAGGTTGATTCCTCCTGCGTTCGGTGTCATTACTACATAGCTATTGGGGAATTCCGCTTAATACAGACATGCCTTGTATTGAGCTTGAAAGTCATGTGAAAGTGGCTCCACTTGTTTGGGATCAGCTTTGTAGGAAGTTTGTTTCATATTTTTGGCCTGTTGCTGAGAATGCCCCCCTTTCCATTGTCACAAGATGAAAGCCAGGGATCTATCAGCCAAGTATCCCAAATGAGTGTAGTAATCACACTGGGAAACTCTGAAAGACAGTACTTGAGATAAGTGGGCTTCAGCCTTTCATATCTTTGATGATGGAGGGAAAGGGGGGGAAAGAAGCAGGACAAGGTTTTCAAGATACACAATTTTAGCATGAAGAACTCTCTAGTTTCTATTTATCCTCACTTACCCAGCCTTCAAGTCCATTTTGTGGCAAAATTATTCTCTATTAATGCTTACAGGAATCAAGATTTTGGCCACAGTACTTGGGTAAGACAGCAAAAACTATTTAAAGAAATTATGGACAATTTTAACAATTAATCCCTCAAATAAGACTTGTGATGATAGCCATCTACCTTGAAAAGGTATCTCTGAGCACACTATCCCAAGGTAAAACTGAGCTACAACACAAGTAATTCCCCCCGACGTCTGAGGAGGACTCTGTTCGTCTGCCTGTGATCCTGATCCTGAATGCAGATCCGGAATCCAGTTCCCGTCCGTCACTGAGTCCAGCCTGGGACTGCCCCAGTGCCAGCTGGTGTCGTGATTGTCATCTCGGGAGCTTGATACGGTTTTGTATATATTTCATTATTTATTTTTATTTTATTATTAATATTTCATTGAAATAGTTTAGCTAAACTCATACGTCTCTTTTTCCCTCCTCTGCCTCTCTCTTTGAAGAGGGGTAGAGGGGAGCATCTGTCGGTCCCATCTGGGGTCCCCCAGGTCCCCAGGAGCCGATTTGGCCTAAACCACAACATATACTTAAAAATATGGCAGAACGCTGTTACAAGGATGAGGCTATAATTTGAGCTAAAGGGGACACTCGAATGAATGCCTGGAGTTTTGTTTGGCTGAGCATCCAAAACCTGCTTCTTGCTCATGGTACTCTGTCACAACAGCCTTAGAGGATCCATTATTCATAAACTGTTAACAAGTTGAAGAGGCAAATACAATTTTGTGTGGGTGGGAATGGGGAGAAAAGAGATGAGATGACACGCAGCTCGGGCTGGGATGTTTGCTGCTGTGTGTCAGTGGTCAGATGGCAGAAGAATAAGAGCCTTTGCATAGCCACCCTGTCCTCTGGCTCTGTGCAAAGGTGGCCTGAGTGGCACTGAGTGGGGCAATGAGCAAAGTGGCTGTGCTGTCACCACCTCATTTCCTCCCGCTTGAACAGCCCTCCTGTGCTATTAGGGGCAGCAGAGTATGGAACTTCCCTGGGAAAAACCTGATTGCTGTAGAGAATGATTCAGAGTGATATCTCAGGAGCGACACCAGTAATCATGGGGGAAACTGGTAAAAAATGCGGGTACAAGAAGTTTTAGCAGAGCTCTAGTAAGACCTGAGAAAAGCTCCTCCTAGGATCTAGAGTTTTATGGTCAAGTGTTAAGCTGGACAAGGTAAGCACAATTTGAGGGAAGGAGATGAGAAAAATTGCATGAAGCAGCAAATACAGATGATTACATCCCTTCTAGTAATTGGGGGAAAAGCAAGGAGGCAAGAAGCCTGAGATATAGAGACACCGGGGTTATACTGAGCACAATAGGATACATATCCATATGGAACGAGTGAAAGAGAGTGCAGAATTTTACAGGAAAAAAGAAGGATCACAAGTTACCTTGTCTAAAAATTTAAACATTGTGTACGAGATTTGCTCTAACAGCAGAAGACATTTTTGTTTGCACTAGAACACTGGTGATCTAAGATTTGGAGGTTTTATGGATATTTTTTTTTTTTTAAATATAGCCACTAGAAGAGCACATGGTGGCTCGCTCAGGGTAAATTCAAAAAGAATCAAACTCAAGAGAGTAAGATTTCTTTTTAAAATACATGCCTATACATACACAGTCACAGGCACAAACACACATCGTTGCCCAGAAAAAGGATCTTACTAATATTGTACAATATTTGCTGCAACTAAACTGTTTAGGACTGATATTCATATTTTAAATTTTGCTGTAGAATAAATGTACAAAAAATATAGAGATTTCTGCTAAACAGTCACACTGAGAAAGTGTAAAATTCTGGATACTAAATATTATCTGTATGAGCACCCTTTGTTAAGGAAACATTAGGTTTTTGTATTGCATTTGCTATAGCAGATAGTACCTACACTTCGGTATGCTCAATTATCTGCTCTTACAGCTAGACATTATTTTAATACCAACCTTTTACTGCAGTCAGCAAATATTGTGTATTTTGTTTAAATTGACATGTCATATGTTATTATAAAATATGAAAAGAAATGATTGGGTCTTTCAGAGTTAGGCAGAATCATTTTACTGTGGTTTGGCTCAAATGTATAGCATATTTTCTTTCAGGCAAGCCTCAAAAAAACCTATGAGAAAATAGTCAACCAATAAACCAAACAGATTAAAATGTGAAATATGAACTAATGATCAATTATTTACTTTTTTATTAAGTTTCTTACAGTTCTGACTACACATTAACCTCCTGTTGGACTAGAAAATATAAATATTCTTTTTATAAGATGTTTGCTAACTGAGATAACACAGGTATCAGTTTTCATGCTTATATACAAATCTCCTTTCCACTCTGAATACCACTTTATGTGTGTTGGCCAAAAGTGGTTGTCAAGATTCGTGTTTAAAAACAATAACAACTGAAAATAAAATGGCATTCTTTAAGGGTCTTCATTGATTGTGGTTTATTATGCAATTATCTTAATGCTGAACTCAAGAGTAAATGGGAGTCACTCATCACAATCTCACCATGAAATCAGGACAGTGAGATTAAACAAGTTGAAAAATCTGCTGTACTATCAAGTGTAGTTACTGATTATACTGTAGAATCGACAATCAAAATATAGTGTCCTGTACAAAAAGGCAGAGAATTTAAGACAAGTATCACTTCCGGTTATCTGAATACAGTGATAAAACATCATTCCATTGTCTGGGTTTTTTCTTCAAATTCTAGGCAAACATAGAAGTTTATTGCAAAAATAGCTGAAGAAATACTACTGAATTATTAATTGATGTGACATTTGCTGTAGTCTAATAAATAGAAAGTTCTTTCTTGGTGACTTCTTTCACACTGAAAAAGCTGTATATATTGACATCAGTAGAGGATGATTTGAAACTCTTTTGCTTCCAACATTTATGTGCTAGGATGATTGGTAGTGCACAATATCTTCTTAAAGATGAGACACCCTACATGAGCCATTTACTTGCTATTCTAGATATTTTAAAAAGACATACAGAATAAAAAGTTCTGGGGGATGTGGGGAAGGAAAAAAAAAAGAGGACACAATTATGATCTTTATGTAAAACAGAGAAATTCACTACTTGTACATGTGATAAAAACATTCCCAAAGGACCGGAAAGCAGTAAATATGAAGTTGAAAAGTCCTAAAAATGACCAAAAATGTAACATTGTCTTTGAAAAAAAAAAGGAAGGGAAGGGAAGGGAAGGGAAGGGAAGGGAAGGGAAGGGAAGGGAAGGGAAGGGAAGGGAAGGGAAGGGAAGGGAAGGGAAGGGAAGGGAAGGGAAGGGAAGGGAAGGGAAGGGAAGGGAAGGGAAGGGAAGGGAAAACAGTCCTTGAATAACAAGTTGATAAAGGTAGGAAAATAGGCCCTTCTAGTAAGCTTTCTTTGTTGTTTTTGTTTGCATACTATTTCTCAAAAATTTCTGTTATAATTGTTTACTATTTTTGAGCAGTGGACCAACGTGATTTATACTCTACTATTCATAGATTTAAATTTCTGTATTTTCTAAAAAAATTGCATCAATAGGGTATTCATCCATGCTGGACTGATCATTTATATGAATGATATTTTGCTAGAGGCAGGCACATATTTTCTAGTAGTGAACATTTAATTTTATTTCTATAATAAAATTGATCACGTCCTCAAAAACACCATAGGCTTGTTGAGCTTGTCTCTTACTCATGACTTTAATTCCAGTAGATCTCCTTGATCCCATAAGAATTTGTTGTTGATAGGGATTTTGTTTGTAAAGAACTTCCGATAAGTGTGTGTTGAAAGATGCTCCCATACAGAGTGTTCTGTTTAGGAAGCATTTTCATTTTAAGGATTATCACACCGCTGGGAATTCTGAGCTTCGTACACTTATAATCAAATCAACCCTGCTTCCTCTGAAAGTTTTCATCTGTCAGAAATATCCCTTTTGAGATTCATATTAGTGATTTTATCCACAGAGATTTTTTTACAGTTAAATTAAATCTTCGTGAAAGTGTTTTTTCTCACTGGAGAGAAGAACTTGAAAGAGCAGAAGACCTAATTCTCTTATATGTCCATTTCTGTCCATTTGAGTAGAAAGGGCATGAGCACCATTTGATTTCCCTGTAAGCAGTCCCTACAACCAAAGTGTCATGCTCTGGAAATAGGTACTATGCATATTGCCCTTTTCTTTTAATCTGTTTCTTTCTTTCTTTCTTCCAGTCTAGCCTAGGTACTACCACTGGTGGCCCAGAGTTTTAGTTCAGGTCTGAGTTAGCACCAATGTTGGGAGTTGCAGCAGAGCATCCGAACACTGAACAACAGTGAGAACTGAATGGTCCTTTTACTCATGGAGGTGAACCCCCAGCACAGGTGCTGATGAGCTGCAGGTCTCAGTGGGTGCATGTGGTGCCTTCCCTGTCTGATGTGTGATGACAAATTGCATAAACGGGCAGAGAACCACATTCTATTGAAAAGAAGGGACCGTCAAGACTGACAATTTTGAGACAGCTTTGTTGGTGAAAGCAAATTATGTCTTATTATATTAACAAATGGATCTTTCTGTCCATAGGAAGTTTTGTCTGGCTTTGAAAATGTTGCATGTACGGATACTTTAAGTCACAGGTAGGGAGCTTGTCCAATTTAAAAAAAAACCAAACAAGCATCCCTCTCCGCCAAATTCCCATGTATTTATAGATATATACACACATGGTTATGTTATTTTCATACCATAGTATTTTACAGATAACTATACCATTAATTTTTGCACATGCTACCTGAAAAATAACTTAGGCTTATGAAGTCAAATACAAGATACCAATCAATAATGGAAAAGACAGTTGGAGAAGAAAGAAAGAAAAAAGAAAGAAAGAAAGAAAGAAGGAAAGAAAGGAAGGAAGGAAGGAAAGGACCTAAGGATCACTCTGTAGTTAGGAGACTGTAATACCAATATTAACATTGAGAAAGTATTATTTATCCACCAAACTGGAAATGCTTTTAAATATTTTGAATTTTTACATCATCTGACTGGAACTATTAACCATTTTACTACCAAAATTTTTCTAAGAGAGACTAAAAGCGTTACTATTGGTTTGAAGAGAAATCAAGTTGTCTCTTTTTGTCATGGATCAAACATCTGACAACATCACAAGCCATGTTATACTATTTAATTCTCTAATGGTGTCTATGCACATCCAGCTGCACTGTAACTAATATTCCATTATAATCACAAACTGTGATTGAACTTGTCCTTGGGATTATAATTCAAGTTGCTGTTCATTCAACTGAAGTTTGCAAAATACCTTTTTTTTTCTATAACACTGTCTTACCACTCCATATCTACAATATTACACTGTCCTTCTCAAATTCCCCAGTTTCTCTCAAAGTATAAAATTAAATAAATTGTTCAGTAATTTTCCAGTACTGCAGAGTGCTGAGAATATTCAGTTGCTATGGGATGTAAAAGGAGTTCAGGATATTCAGCATGTCTGATGATTGGGCCCTCTAAATGCATTTGAACTTACATTGTACATGAATTTTCCTGTTCTGCAACCAACCGATCAGTGAACACACTTAAAAATATAAATGAAACCAAAAGGACAGGCATAATTCTTCTTGATGTTATTTTCTCAGGTTCTGAACCTTGATATGATTTCATTGCACACCTTAATCAGAACAACAAGCACTGAAAAAATTTACACTGTCCACTTCCCTAATTGAAATTTTGCTAGATTCTCCAGAGATGCTTTCTGCAGATGAAATCCAGCTTAGGTTTCTCCCACAGTGCTGATTAGTTTGACTAGTTTGTTGCAGTAGAACTACTCTGACTTTCAAAGTCTCCCCACAGAGAATTGAGTAGACCCTACCGTGACTCTGCTTTCAGATATTTCACACGGAACTAAGAGCCAGAGCAAGTTCAAATGGCCATAAAAATATTGTCAAATTTTTATTTTTCCCACCGGACCGCAGCCCGATTCATTACATAAGACAGACAGGCTCAAGGAATCAAAGCTTTTTTAATGTTTCTTTTGACACCTACCTTTGGCTGCTCACCTGACACAAGCCAAACCCAACATTGAATATAAAATTATTAATTTTATAATGGCCTTTTCTATGGTGTTCATCACCACAGAACTGAAATGTTGTACATATGTGGGCTTATCTTCACAGCGTGTGTGAAATGCACAGGAAACTCTGTTGTCCTCATTTTGCAACAGTTATCAAATGCATAGAGAGAGGAACATCAAAATAATCCACTAAGTTTGTGTGTTGTACCTGACAGACTGAGTGTTTAGGATTAATAGCATTTTTCTAAAATATCGTGTGCTCAGAATACAGTTCCTACTAAAATTAGTAACAGCTAAAAGCTTTCAGTTCTTCTGAAGATAAGAGCACAAGTTTCTCAGATTGGATAAACTCAATTAACAACCAATTGTAAAAGGTTTGGCTTTAAGGAACTAATCAGAAGAACTTAATTATTTTGTAGTCAATCAAATTCTACTGAGAGACCTTAACACTGAGGCCACTTTTTCTTTTCCTAGTTCAACCATTCTTGTTCTCAATTCTTGCAGAAAATAAGGCTGAGTTTTACATCTGTGCAAGGCAAGATTTATTCATATTTTTAGACGCTATTGCATCATAAGCTTTGTCTAGATATGTCTGATCAAGATCTGTCTGGAATGGAAATCAAAACAATAGTAACACAGAAGTCCTTGGTTTCTAACCGGTAACCTATTTCAATGTGATACTTCTGCAATCTTGGAACACTTGATTTATAGTACCCTTACTAATATTTCATTTCCCCAAAGCATGAGGGGAAAATAGCATTATTTTTCATTTAGAAGCATTACCAGCCTCCGCATAAAGAAAAAAATTGCTAGACAGTTACAGTGACTAGTAACACGGTATGGTCGTGTATTCCTTTTGATTAAAGAAACTATGTTCTAGAATCATAAAGAAAGTTCTAGACTCATTAAAGTCATCGGATGCGGTGGTCTGCTGCTTCTACTGACGAATTTTTCTAGCTTCCACAAAACACAAGGCAAGGAGCAGCAACAACAAAAACTTTATCTAATGAAAAAAGTTGTGTGTGTGCATAACAATTATATCCTGACCTTTTCAATGATCAGTTTATGTCCAGAAGTATAAGATCTGATAAAGCTTATTTTTGCAATATAACTAGAGATGTTGTTATTGGTCATAAATGAATCTGCCCTTTCAAAAAATTCAGCTGCAATGTCTATATTCTATACTGTGTAAGCTTTGTAAGTTTTAAAAAAGCAAAATGGCATATAACTGATGAGTTGTGTGGTCATATTTGTCATAACATTATATTTGCCACATGACTTATTTATCATTGCTTTACTACTGCATAGAATAACAGACTATAATGCTTGATAAAATGCAAGTCCTGATATAAACTCATCTATGCAGTACTTGCTTCTCCAATATATATTGCTAGTACCGTACTAATTCCAGTGTGCTGCTAAAATTATATGATGAAGTAATTTGGAAATTTTAAATAGCACTCATAATGTTTCAAAGATATTTTCAACGTTACATGCCATTCCTTTTAGCCTAGTAATAATGGGTTGGGAAGTATTATCTGACACTTCAAGAATCTTCATGAAAGTGAAATTATGAGTATAATATCTTAGAGCAGTTAGCTCTGGTGCTTAACCACACATTTCAAGTTTGAATTTTGTGCATGAGTATTAGGGTTTTGGGTTTTTTAATTTTTATTTCATAGACTCTATGGAACCCCTGGCACTGTTCTGTAGGACCATTGCTGCTTAGGTGTATCACCTTCTTTTTCTTCTCTGAACTATGCAGAAAATGTCAGTTTTGGGGGCACTTGTCTGAATTTGAAGTTGAATAGCCAACTTAACTGACCTAAACTTCAAAATAATAGCATCACAGAATCTTTTAAGAAGGACAGGGACAGCTAGAGATCATCTAGTTTAGAGAAGAGTCAGAATGTCTTCTCTAAATGCACCCGTTCGGAAAACATAGACAGCAGTAAGTTGTCTTCTCTTTGTAAGGCTGAACCAAGCCAGTTCTCCCAGTCTGCCCAGCTACTGACCACTTTGGTAGGCCACCACTGCGCTCAGACCAGCTTGTCAATGTATATCTTGTACTAACACATCTTGATTTTGTTTTAGTTCACATGAATTCAGATTGTCTCTTAATCACTTGTATTGCCTTTATTTGCAATAACCCAAATGGCAACGTGTAAAGCAGATGCATTAGATTTACTTAGGACAACTGCATGGGTAGGTGCTTTCAGAGAAAGTGCACCGATAGAGTTTGCTGTGACACTTCTGTTTCAACATGCAATTTTGTCTTGCTCCCTAAACACAGTGTTGCATATCCAGATACAGAGTGTGCCTGGTTGCAACACAGACACAAGGACAATTGAGCAATAGCCGGGAAAGAAAAAAAAAAAAAAGTGGCTGGTTCAAACCCTTTGGAAAATGGGTGAGGTGCATCTTTTACACCTTTCACGACAAAAAGAAAAAAAACCAAGAACTTAGAGAACCATATGCTTTTATTCAGCAACATAAGCATGCAAACTTGCAAGCTAGACTACCCATCTATTGTACAGTATTTGTACTCAAAGAAGGAACAGATTACCTTCTGCCTGGAAAGGGGAGAGAAGGTACAGTGCAAAACTCTGCATAGAGCCACAGTAATGACAAACACACGGGTCACTTTCTGTGTTTTGGTGCATTTTTGTGCTGGTATATAATAAACATTTTCTAGATACTCATATCATGTTCTCTCATTAACATTAGCCTGCCTTAATTTAAGGACTGAATATGTACAGTAATCAAAAGCAGGTGTTTTGTGATGAGCACAAATGAAAACAAAAGGTAACTGATGAGATGACCCTATATTAACTTTCCAGACAAACTATTTTAAATAATACCTCTTTTACGATTTGTAAATAGATATAGCGAGGTAGGGATAGACCTACAGACAGTTCTTTCTTTTAGGCCATTTGTGAGCTCTTCTGGCAGTGAGACTCAAATGGGCTACGTGAAGAGCAGCAGCACAACAGTAAGTAAAAATCCTTTTCCTTCACCCATTTTTGGGGCCAAAAATGACATTTCTTATATGTAAATGGCACTGCTAAGCACATGAGTACTATGCCTTGTTTCTGGGCAGCTCCTTTAAAATCATTCTGGAATTAATATTAAAGCAATTTGTAACAGAGTAATGGGTGGAGTCACAGAATGAGGATGAATTCCTGTTTCTGACTCAGAGTTTCTCCTCAGAACTTGGGATTTTTCTCAATCAAAATATACATGGTTTCCAGATCACCTACTGACTGAAGACCTGGTTTTGCCATAAAAGCAGCAATGACAGGCTGTACCCCAAAGTGCAATTAAGGGTGGGAGGCATCTGCATCAATTGAATCTATGGCAAGATGAGAGACTAAAATCCCATTTTTAATTAGAAGTAGAAATTGAAGTTCTTTATTACACAACATATCTCTTGCAGTGGGAAGAAATGTAAGTGTATTTTGTTTTAGTTCCAACTGCATGCGGTTGTTTGTACAGAAGAATCGTAAATACTGCTTAGCATGGAGCTTAGAAAGTTGATGGTGAAGCCAGATTTTGATGTCCCTTAACTGCTTTACAGATCATTTTTAAAATCTGGCTTCAGAGATCATTATGTAACTATATACAAGAACCAATAATGTCAGCATGCCATAACAACAAGTCACCGTGGTTCGATTTCAAATACTGCTGTGCATTTAATAGCTTCCTGCATGCTTTGTATTTTTGTCCCAACAAAGATTGTATTTTGGAGCACAAATTAGCAGATTATTATTGAAAGTTCATGTGTTCAATAAAAAAAATGTGCGTATTGCTTGAGACTTTCAAGCGGAATTTCTCTTTTCTCTGGAAAGCTTACTGCAGTATCTAAAAAACACACCCAGAAATTGTGTTTTATAGTGGGTCCAACTCTGCTGATGTTTAGTTCATCATTTTTCCTTCACTGCTTCCCTGACACTTTCATGTCAGGCTGTATTCTCACAACAATAGGATTTTTGATTAGGGATTTATAAACTGTGTGTGGAAAAGAAATCTAGGTGGCAAAAATGATACTGGTTTCTGGTTTTTATTTGTTTATTACAAATCAATTCTTAATGGTAGCACACGAGGTGTTATAGAGGACAACTGATAAGAATAATTATATGCAACATGAATACTAAAATATATTTGTTCAGAAATATTTTTAAAGAATAGGAATAAACAAGGCTATCCGTAGGTAATTTCACCTTAAAGGGGAACAGACTTTGTAAAAGTTTTACTTTTTGCACTACTTTCTACTCCCATATCATTTTATTTTTAATTTGGTGAGCTTAACTATGACAAATGTAAATAAAGTTCAGTCTCTTATTAAAGTTTCAGTAGCATTTGCTTTTACATATTGAAAAATAATCAGCAGAAATTATACTCTTCTGCCACAAAGCGGATATTATTGTGGACAAAATCTGTTACACGTATTACAAAACCAACCAAAAACTCTAAGTGAAACATCTTGAAAGTTAAACTCTGAAGGGAACAATAAGGCTAACTATTCCCCATATTTCAATTTCACTATATTAGTGTAAAGTATCCTAGGAGGATTCAAAGGCTTCAGCTTCTTTTGCATTTGCAATTGTTATCCATAAACACACAAAAAGGGGGATATAGTTGATTTGATCCAGAGTGGATATAGATTACAAAATATGAAAACCTTCAGTTCTCTCTTCTGTGTTCACTTAAAAATGTCTCCTATATTACACTTCTAGGTGATTTTACCTTCTCTTAACCATGCAAAAGCTATAGTGTTTCAAAGCTGCAGATTAGTGATGGTGGCAGCTTATTCCTTTTGGTTATCTACAGCACCATCTTAGTGTCTCGAGGCATAAAAGAATATTATCTGTGTGACAGTTATGGCTAGAGCCATCTATACTGTTCATGCTATCAGCACTCAAAGAGCTCAGAATAGAAATCATTCAGTTTAAGACATCTTCTGTAGTTTCATTAAAAGCTTAAAATCACGAGGTACTGCAAGTTATGACTAAGGTTATATGAAAATTTCAGTAAATCTCCGATGTGGAAAAGTATATATGCAGTTGGGGTGGTTAGAATAGAATTGCTAATCTTTTGTAAAGGCAGTTGACCATAAGCAAGACAACCTATAAATCTGCTTTCCTTCTTTACTTAATTTTCATCACAAATAATGTGCCACTCTGATTGCATGAAATCATCAGGAGTGTCTTCAATTACTGTGTGCAGCCTCTGATCAAAATGACTTCCTCTGTTCTCAATCTGGGGGATGATGGGGAGGAAAACGGGAGGAGGGGGGTGAGAAATGCTCAGCTAGTTATGTATTACAAATGTCAGGTTACTGTGAAAGTGTATATATTCATATTTAATAATTTCTAAGCTGGAGTTGTGATTGTAATAATGGCTCATTCATATCTGCATTTCATTTAAATGCACTGTTTTGACTCACTGAACATTTGTCAAAGATATTATAGCTAAACTTTTTCACATGACCACTGAGGTAATGACAGCATTACATTACCAGAAAACTGCATGACTTGCTGATACTTCCATTTTCCTCAGCAGCTTATGAAATAATCAAAATGTGTGCATGAAATGGCGGCCTGTTCTGAATTTATTTTAATACAGATAGGCTTATACAGAGAAATGAAGAAGAGTGTAGGACCTCAGACACAAGAGACAATGACTACGCACAAAGCTGAATTTTACTAGCAGGAAAGATGGATATATGGGTATTAGACTTTTCATAGCTATAGGAAGGATAATCTTTCAATCAGATTAATGAGAAAATATATTGCATGGGCCCTACAGCACTTTTTGCTTTCCAGGCTAATACGTGATTTAAATCCCAAAAGTACATTTTCAGCATTACAATATCCTTTGATAATAATGTCGCTTGCACAAAGACAGATAAAAATAAAACAGTCCCCCTTGATTTCCCATTTTAGATTTGAAGTATATTTTCTGTTCTTTGCCTGCAATGAAGTGAATTCTATTGAGAAGAGTCACATTTAATAAGACAAAGAGAATTTTCTAATTATGCTACCTGTCAAGATTGGAATCTATGGGATTGCAACTGCAATTGAAGAAACAGAGGAAGCAATTGCGTATAGTCCGGTTTACTTTGGTGTATGATTACTATTTGCACTTAGATATTGCTAAATGTAAATCAAGCGCACACACAGAAGCATGCTTTGAGGTAAACACCAAAAGGCAAGTCTCAAAATGGATGTATAGTCCTCATTTCAATTTTCAGTATGCAATTTCCCAAGCTTTCCTAATTTATCTATAGAAAAATAGAAGAAACCTGTGAAAATGAAACACTTTTAAATTACTCCGAGTCACACAAATATACAGTGGACCAGATGATAAATATAATTAAAGCACAAATTACTAATGGAATAAGAATGTATACGCATAATTATGCTAGGTTAAGCATTTATGCATCTTTCTGGAGGAAAGCAAGTGCTGTAGCAGCGAAGAAAAACAAAAGCCAATTAAAATTGATGCAATAGGAAAAAAATACTTCTCTCCATACAGTCTCTTATCATTTTTACATAGTTCATATTAGAAGCATGCAAACATTAAAGAAAATCTGGCTGTTATAAATGGAGCCCTGAAAGTTATCATATGCTGTCCTTTCAGGGTCTCTGGGGAACTGTTCAATGTGCCCCATCAGACATTACTCTTATTTGCAGCATTGCAATCTTGGAAACACTATGGCACATTAGACAAGGAAAATAAATATTGTGTTCTTGATGGTTTCCTTCATATTACAAGTTTACACAAATCCGTGGCACACAATCAATTATTATAAATACTTTATACAAATAATAAATTAGTCCTTTTAGTGGCTTCATCACTTTTTTTTTTTATTAAAACAATGTCTGGTAGGATGATGCAGATTATGACCACAGGTAAAACAATCAGCATAATATAAGCCTCCAGCAAGCCTTTTTTGTTGCTTTTTTAATTACGTGTGTGTTTATAGATACATTTGTGTGTGTGTATACATACATGCATATGTGAATACACACACATGCGCGCGCACACACACACACACACATAAAATCTCCTAATGCAAACTATGCTTTATTTGGTACTGAAACACAATTGAATCCTATTTTATCTCATTTGGTTTTATGCATGTCGCAAACTGACTTTTCAACTATTTGGTTTACATCTCTATTTAGCTGCTTCTGTGGTGTTTATTCAGAGGGGGAAGAAAGATGGCCACATCACTTTATTTTCCTTAAAAAAATTTAAGCTCTGTAGATGTTTTTTAATAACTCTCAAGTGGTGTCTTTTTGAGCGCTACTATCAAATATCTTATTACTAAGCTATAGCTTTAAACATTTACAGTAGGAAGACTACTAAAAATTCATAAATGATTTGAGCATTCTAGTCTGGCTCAGGCTTCTGCATGCATAAATATGCAGCACACTCAGTTCCAGACCAAATATTTGGTGTCATCATCCACCCATATGACAACAGCAAAGCATAAAATTCATAGGGCTCCAATCTCCTTTCACATACATACCACAGGAGCTTCAAAATTTTGAATTATGGATATGTTAGACAGGCTGCTAACAGCCTCAATGATAGGCTGCTGATCTGCCAAGATTCTTCCACCCTCCAAATGGTGTTACCGCTTCCACATGTCTTCCACATTAGTAATTGGTTACCCAAACAGGAGATGATGTGACCAAAGGTAGATTAATTCAGCTAAATGCCTTCTGTGGGCCAACATTTTCAAAAGCAAGCATGTTAAGTTGCAGCAGGAAAATTATGCTGACCCTGTGATCCTGAGATAGGGCAGATCTTTTCCAGCTTCAGCATTGTCCTTTCAAAGGAACATAGAAGGTTCGTGTACTGAGCTTCTTGCCCTCTGTCACTTCTGAAGCCTCCCCTCCTTCATGCAGAGATCAGAGAGATTTCTGTACCTTGCTGTACAAAAACACCCATGAAGTGACCTTAAAAGGAAACATTGAGAGCAGGGTTGCAGAGGCTTAGAGCTTCACAGAAATATGAGAGAATGAGAAGGTGCTTTTTAACGTGCTTCCCCACTCTTAGTTGTCCACGGAAGAGGGACTTTTTTTTGTCTTTTATTTCCCCCTGATGATCACTTGATTTCTGTGGATGATATGTCTATGTATTTCCATTCAACGGGCAGGCAAGCCATTCAGTTTCCTCAGTATTTATGAGTCTGCCTCTCAAAAGGACTGGTAGGAGATACTCCTATCATCTGCAACACCACAAAAAAGCAGAATGAAGTCACTCATTCAATGAACTGCTGCTTTTTCCATGAGAATTCCTTTGGGATTCCACAAAAGCTCTGTAAATTTGAACGTGGTGAAGATTAGGCCCAAGATTATCAGTCTACGTACTTCTGGAAAACACTTAATAGCTGCAGCTGACAATTCCTTAACCCTTCTCTTTAATTACATGTGGACATGTTTTTCACACAACGTTTGCCTCAAATTCACGATTTCCCAGGGACATACAACTCAGTGTATTGTACCTTGCAAAGGACCATTTTCACAAACAGCTTTTAAGATGTCACCACTTACATAAAGGCAAGAACAGCTGCCAGTCACAACCAACCTACAGCAATATTTTCCTTCTTGAAGACCTGCTGTTCTGGTTGCATTGCAGTGGTGGATGAATAATCCAGGTATATAGTTTACATAACAGTTTGCTAAATTTGTACAGCATTTTAGGAATCATTAGGATGAAAGGCACTATAAAATGCAAGGTATTATTAAAAAGTAGATATGAAAAAAATAAAGAAAGGACAGATAAACTGAGGCAGATCCCGTGGCTATTTGTAGCCATGCAAGAGGAAAGAGCATGGAGCAGATTACCTCCCACTAAGCCTGTCTTTCAGGTCTTGTGTGCTGAATGTATTCAGGATTAATTCTCTACTTCAAAAGAGGTGGTACTGTTTGCATAGCAACACATTTCCTTCCTGCTGTCTGTCTATACCCTTTTATACCCTGGTGGGACTCTTTGCAGCTAGCTTGATGTCCCTCCCCAGAGTCAGTGCAAAAGAGTCATCAGACTAAACATAACAGCCTTTCCTCAGACCACCAGTTGCCTCAGGCCTCATTCGCACAGCTGCAGAGAATTTCCAGTCTCCCTTCTTCAATTGTACGTGCAAAAGCAAATGGTGCTTCCTACTCATGGAAATAAATTAAACAATATTATAAAAGTTTGGAGTCATCCTTTCCACCATGGCTCCAGAGATGCAAGGAGCTGAGATTAGTTATCTTTGGACTAGCTATTGAGTCTGTTGTTCAAACCTCCCAGTTTGCTATGTGCTTTACTTCTGCACCATCACACTTCCCCAGTCTGAAGACATCAGTGTCCACCTCTGATCCTAGTGGGAAAGAGCCCTTTGTACACTGTAAGCCTAATCTCTTGAGCTTCCTTAGCCTCACGAGGGAAGTGGAACTGTCCTCAAAATCAATTCTTTAGTCTCAGAAGTCTGATCTAGGAAGCAGAGCCCAGTAATGCACCAAAATGGTTTTGATTCAGACACAAAATAAGAGCCCAAACCTTCAATTCTGGCAGCAGTGGAAGAACCACTGCACCAGTCTCTCCCTAACTTATCTTCTATGCTTCCTGCAGAGGAATTCCCTATTCGGGAACTTTTCTGACTCGGGTGATTAGAAATATTACCAAAAAATTTAGTTTTCTTCCCTTTATTCCCTTTTTTCATTTTGTGGCTGGCAGCTTACCTTTAATTTAGTGGCTTTTCTGGTTCCTTCAGTAATAATATCTTTGTTATGCCTTTAAATCAGAAATACTGGGCACCAACTTGTGTGGAAATTCGGGAGTTCCAACAGCAAATAACATCAAATTTCGTACAGAACAAAAAAAACCTGTGATCTTCTTTGGAATTAACCATTCAAACATATAAAATGAAAGAAAGACAAATTACAACAAAGGGATAGGAAAAATCAGGATTTTCCCTTGACTTTTCAATTCATTTACAAGGAAGAGGCAAAGTACTCTTCCATTCAGATCCTGCTGCAGCACATTAAGAGGCTGCATATGGAGAAAAAGTATTGCATGAAAACTTTTTAGGTTCCAAAATACAGGGTATTCTCCCCAGGTAGTAGAACTGAAGTATGCTTTTAGTGTTGGTATTGTTTGTGAATTGCTTCATGTGAGAGGCACAAAAAGGAAGAAAAAGACTAATTTTCATGCCTATTTTGTTGACTTTGTTTATTATGTCTTTGGAACTCCAGAGCATGCCTAAGGAAATTATGGTTGTGAAGGGCAACATTCCCCAGAGAAGGAACTTACTTTTATGCTTGTCCTCATGAAAATTCTTTTCCTTGGTCCCAAACGTCGCCCAGGATAAGTTATCTACAGTAAAGAAAGCTCTTCACGACTGCCATACTTACCAGCTACACAAATCATCTAAGAAGGGACCTGGGCTTAATTTCAGTGTAAGGTCTGAACGCTAATTCTAATTATTATGTCTTATCTGAATCACATGGCAAATGCCCAATGCCCGACAGATAAATGCAATGTCCGACGATTTTGGTGGTGATGGGACTTCTGGGAGCCTGAATATACGTACTGTTTTTGGCTGTGATAGAGTTAATTTTCTTCATAGTAGCTTGTATGGTGATATGTTTTGGATTTGTGACCAAAACAGTGCGGACAGCATAAGAATGTTTTAGTTTTTGCCGAACAGTACTTATACAGTATCAAGGCCTTTTCTGCTTCTCAGAGCGTAGGCTGGGGGTGCTCAAGAATTTGGAAGGAGACACAGCTGGGACAGCTGACCCCAACTCACCGAAGGGAAATCCTATACCGTATGACATTGCTCTCAACAGTAAAAGCTGTGGGGAAGAAAGAGGAAATGAGGGACATTTGGTGTGATGGCGTCTGTCTTTCTAAGTGTTCTGTCTTACATGTGATGAAGCCCCTCTTTCCTGGAAATGGCTAAATATCTGTGAAGTAGTGAATTAATTTCTTACTTTTCTTTGCTTGCACATGCAGCTTTTGTTTTACCTATTAAATTGTCTTCATCTCAACCCACGATTTTTCTCGCTTTTACACTTCTGATTCTCTGCCCAATCCCACTGGAGGGAAGTAAGTGAGCTGCTGCGTGGGGCTGAGCTGCCCACCAGGGTTAAACCACAACACTACACTACCAGGCATGTGCCTTTCTTTGGCAACTGTACCCATCAGCCTCATTTCCCCAGTGGTAGGTGCTGTGATGTGGTTCCATGGCAATTAACATGTGAGTTAATTACTTATTCTGTATGAGATCATTCCTGGAGCCAAGCCTTCCGAATTTCTCTTGGGAACACATTAGAAAGTAAGGGTGTTCAGGTCTCTCTAAGGGACATGGTACTTCATAAGACCAAATTTGGCAAAACAAAGTTCTGATGCCTCTTCCCAAAACTGTAAGTACATGGACATTCATACAAACTAAGAGACACAATCTAAGTTCTCAAACACATTTAATTTTCAGGAGTAAAGGGATATCTCTATAGATGGAAGTTTCAAAGGAGAAATCTTAAACCTCCAGAAGGATGTGAGTTGTAGCTCTAGCATATACCGGCATTTCTTTCCAACAGTGATTTAGGAGCAGCATGTGGCTACTTCTAATTGAGGCCCAAATATTTTTCAAAAACATTCATAAAAAATGAATGGTTGAAATATCTCAAGACGCAGACTACCTCCTGCTCTCTTCCCTCCCACCCCACAGCTCCATATTATGCTAGCACTTCATAAAACAGCAACGTAACAAGTCCTTTTTGACAACAAAACTGCTTTTGTGAAGAAACACATTCATTTGCAATCATAATGAACTGAAAATGCTGACTCTGCAAATACGTGAAGTGCTGTGTATCCCTACCAAGAATTTAAAATAGTAAAAAATGACCCTTACTGTAGCAACAACTAATTGGTATATTGCCCTGACGAGCTAGTGACAAGAAAAGCAGTTGGTAGCAGTGCCTTCATCACAGGGCATTCTAAGAAATAACTAATTTAAACTTTCTCAAGCACAGATACAACCTGCTCCACATGGGAGCGTATCTCCAGAGGGTTCATTAAGTTACTGGCAGTCTAGATTTTGGAAGCAACAACTAAACACTACAACTCTGTTCTAGTCTTTGCTATATGATTGCCTGAAGACCTATGGCTTCAATGAAGTGGGGTGGGGTGGGGTGGGGTGGTGGAAAGAATTGCAAATATAAACAAATAAAGAAAGTACGAAATCATATTCAGCACAGCTGTTATGTTCTAATGCAGTAGCTGATAAAATATTGTTTCCTTTAATACTTTTAGGATAGCTCCATACTAAGTTGCAGAAAAATGTTGCTTTTCTTCTACATAGGAATAAATAATCTGTTACTCAGAAGGAAGTGGAGGCAGCATTGCTACCTGTTATCAGGAAATAATAGGGGATTTGTAAATTTCTTTCGTACTTGTTTATGTTTCTGACTCCTGTGGCCTGTAAAATTCCTTTTTATTCTTGGGTGCCTCTTAAACAGAGAGGAGAGTAAGTAGCCTGGACAGAAGTATATACCCGGTGGACTTTGTGACTGTCCTCTATCTTGGGCCTGCCAAGGAAATGCATAAGAGATCTTGTTTTTATTCCAAAATGTTGGTGCATGCCTTGCTGACTTCAGCTTACATGGTTTCATTTCTCCTTAGTATTGCTCTGTGATTTTTTGGTTCAAACAAACTCCCTCAAAAAGCAAATCTTAGCCAGATTTGCAATTTTGGGTCTTTTACAATAAAAGCTCCAAGGCATTTGCAGCTTTTAGGCGGTTTCCACCCAAACCCATAAATTAGATGTTATACTCAATCGAGGTTCCTGAATCTGTGGTTTGCAATGACACTTGAAACCAGGAAAATGTATCTGTTTCTGAGCTTTACTTTTAAAGTTTTGTACAGCTCTATAGTACTGTTGACAGCTATTTAGATATCACTGGATTTAAATGTTTGCTTTAGAAAATCACATTGGGAGAATTTTGGTTTGTAAATGAGAGCTGGTTCAGAGCTCTGTCCTATTTTGCTAAAGTTCAAAAGGGAAAGGATAAATTGTTCTAGTTTTAAGCCATTTCAACAGCTAATGGAAGAGTACAAACGGAAAAGGCCCGTGTTCTTGGAGCAGAAGGGTCTGAGTTACATTCCCAGTGTAGCCTGGGTGCAGATTACATGACAGCTGTGGCGTCTGCATTTACACAGTCACAAATCATTTACAAGACTGACAGTTGTGCCACAGTTTGTGGTTTTCTCTGCCACCAATTGAACTAAAATATCTCAAAGGGAAAGGTTAATGCACTATACTACTGTGCTTGGCATCCATTTGAATATTGAAAAAGCCTCTGCTGTACTAATGCATAAAAATCAGCCAAACCAAAGTACAGTAAAGAGCAGAAAACTGTTCCTGAGGTTGAATCCTGTACAAGCGCTGGTCTCTGTTACTTGCCATTCATCTATACTCTTTCACTGGGAAGGAGGGAAAAAGTGGTCTCTTCTAAGTGTGTATTTCCAAATTTTACTGCAAAGGAAGGGGAAAGAGGTCTTGAAGGTGACACGTACCTGTCCTCTATCCCCTTGCAGCTGGCCAAAATACCACAGACATATAAGAGTTAGTAGGTGCAACGGGGCTCTTTGCAGCTCTTAGGGAAAGGAGATGACTCTCCCCCCCAGGAGCTGGCAATTGCCTTCAGCAGAGGGGAGGGAGATGGGTGCTCTGGAGAGGCACTGCGTTAGTAACGCTCTCTCAACTCCCTCTACTTCCTCCTACATTCATGAAGTCCCTGGGAGATAGGAGGGTTTTTGTTCTGTTGGTAGTGTTTATGCTACGCTGGTGTTTTCACCAAGGTCAGGAGAGGCAGCACCGAGAGCTCCCATTGAATGATGAAGTGGCAGTGGCTTCAAGCAACATACTGAGGCCTTCGTTCCTTTGGGAAGTTTCTCCTATTGCACCTCAAGAGGTATAACAGCATCACTCTCCAGGGACTTCTGTGAAGAAAACTGGGTGAGACATTGAAAGTGTGAAGTGTTATTTATATATAATTAAAAGACAACCTAATTCTATTCTTTCTGACTTGTGCTTTCAACTAAAAGTGATGTCTTTTGCTCTGGACAGCGTTCATACGTGGCCATAGGTTTTTTCCCATTACAAGTTACTTAGAAACTGAGGACTGAATATTAGTAACTATTTTAAAAGTACTTAGGTATGAAACTTAGGTTTTCAAAAGCATCTAAATCAACTCCAGAGTTAGTGGGACTTAAGCTTACAGGGAGTTACAAAGGTTTTGAAAAAGGTAGCCAATATTTGTAAGAATATTTTAATATTCTAATACTTTAAATGGAAATATTTTTTATCTGGATTTTACCATCAGAAAAAGTTCTTGACTAAAAAGACCTTTCTATAAATTCCGATTCCCTTCTTCCTCTCTGTTCTCAACTGAACAGATTGATGAGTTTTCACTCAATCCCATGGGCCACTCCTGGTCAAGCTCCTGATTGAAGGATGTTCCTCTGTCCAAACCTCATCCTCTGAATAGATGACCTTAGAGGAACCTTGTCCCTTTTTTCTTCTAAGTGAGATACCCTTCCCTTCTGTCCTGGACACATTCTTAACTCCTTAGAAACGTGTTTCTTAAATTAGATATGAACACAATATTGTTCATTCATATGTATCCTGAATGCATAACCTTTAAAAAAAAACTGCTTTCTATAATAAGTGATTTAGCAAAAAATGTTGTTTTTCTTATGCAACTATTCTAATGTAAGTAACTGAATTAACAAGCCACGAGGAGAACATGCATTAAAATATTTACTGTCTACAATTACTTAATTCTTTCTGACTTAACAATGCAATATA
Organism: Vanellus vanellus; assembly: GCF_965231255.1. Lineage (NCBI taxonomy): Eukaryota > Metazoa > Chordata > Aves > Charadriiformes > Charadriidae > Vanellus > Vanellus vanellus. The sequence continues at coordinate 136,395,958 of NC_138906.1, read as the reverse complement.
TTATTAAAACTACGTATTTGATATGCTTTCTTATTCCACTTCTATTATTTCAAATGTTTTAATGATTGTTTTACAAGGAATAAAAATACACTCAATGAGATTAATTTGATTCCTAAATGAATTAAAAGCAAAAAACATTTATAGAATTTTCACCTAATGTATTATGCATGAGTTATCATTTCCAACATTTCAAGAGTTTGCAAATGGCAGAGAACGAGAAATGTTCAAAAGTGGATTCTTATGACAAAGTTTATATTTGATGCTCAAGAAGAGAGACCAGACATGAAACTCAGACTGTGGGTTTTTTTTTATTTTTTTATTTTTTTTTTAAATTTGAGGTGGCACTATTAGTGCATCAGAATATGAAGATGATATGCCTTTGGACAGATGGGAAAGAGCTGGAATTTCTAATGAAAAAGTTTAAAATTTTCCATTCTTCACCACAACACACCTCTCTTTTCCTCATATACAGAGTTTGAGGACAAACCATTGAGGACAAACTGTTGAGAACAAACCATTCAGCTTTCCTCAGATGGACAGTTGTGTGCCGTTTCTTTCATTTATCTGCATTTGAGAAATGAAGTTCAAGCAATCGGTTTCCAGGCCCCAGCATCCGAAGTCAGTGTTGCAGTCCTTGAGTTGGCATTTGCCCTGAGTCCTTCTTTTGGATGTGTTCCATTTTGGACAAACATTCATTACAGCAGAATTCAAAGCTGGAATTCCTAAATCAAAATCACAAGCAAGCACCTTAATCCTCTGGTTGTGGAGTTAATCAGCCATTTTCTGGCACAATGCCTGCTTTGCCAAGTGGAACATTTTCTTGTGAAGGAGTATACGAGAACTGAGGACATAAAGTGGCTGTATAGCAGCTCAGGTTCAAATCACTGCCCTGTATCCAACAAAAATGGATTTTGATCAACTCTTCTATGTTCTTGACAATCAACATGTGATTGGCTAAATTGGGATACAGATACTGTCTTTTATGTCTTGACCAAAACCTGACATTCTCGATAGGAAAATATTTCCAGATGTCAGTTTATCAAAGCAGGCACCAAGAATGAAATGAACCAAAGAAGTTCTTAAACAACTCCTGTTGGAACATTGTTTTTCCCATGTCCTGCTGGCTGGCTGGCCCTTGGCAGTTGTACTACCGGGGACCAAAGGGAGGGGGCTGCTCTGCAAGAGGACATGAGTCAAGGTCCATGAGTGATGGTCAGGCTGTCAGGTCATTGACACACTGATGGAATACCATCCCACTGTGCCCAATGAGATGTGCGTGTCAGGACTGGCGATAGGGACCAGGATAAGCCTCAGCCCAGGGGTCACAGGTAAGACCCTAGTCATGGGCCAGGTCCAAAGTCAAGCCAGAAAGTCGGGTCAGTGGGTCAGGGTGAGGATCAGTGAGGTATAGGTTGCAGTGAGTACTCAGAGCGAGGGCTTGAATACATAGTCAGCTACCAGGTGAAGGGAGGTGGGAGCCCAGGAAGAGGGTCTTCCTTCTGCAGCTCTGACACCCACCCCAAACCCTAGTCAATAAAAAATCTCCAAACATGTTGCAATTGAATAATATTTTTTTTCCCACTATGAGTGGTTTGCGAGTGAAAAGATTTTGACCTCATGGATTTTTACTGAAGTGAGGCTAGTAAGGGAAGAGTGCAATGAACCTAGGCTCCTGGAAAGTCCGTGGAAGAAGAAAGTCAATTCCAGAGAGCAATTCTGATTACGTTCTTGAGGGGCAACTTTTCCCCGTGAATTATGTAAGGACCTTGGGACAACTTGACTCTTACGGTAGGTGTCTTGGAGAGATTCCTAAAGCTGTATCAGACAAAACTGAAACATTCAACTGCATTGACTGTTTTGCATTCAGTCTTACATTCTCATCTTTGGCAACTCTTTAAATGCTGTACTGTCTGTGAAAGCAAATGAACATATTTCCATTTCACAGTAGGAGGAACAACACACTGAAATCCGATGCACAAGATATTCTTCTTTATTAGAAAGAGTTTAGAAAAATTTGGCTACAAGGAAGATGCAAATATCAAAGAGAGCTAAGGAAGTCCCCATCATGTGATCTCCTCATTAATGCAGATTTCAAGAAACTTTATACTGTATTTTTCAATAAAAAATGGGCACTGGTTAAAGCAGTGACTGAAATGTGTTATATGGGGTACCTTTGAGATACACAGCACTTTCATAATGGAACACTGGCCCCAATACATAAATAATAAGAATTTTTACACTTCTTCCTATGTTTTGTGGAGGAAAAGAGTTTCAAGGCAGCTGAAATATCTCTCCATTTCTCCCTGTTCATTTAAACAAACTCATATTTCAAAACACTGTCTTTTTGCTCTCTTCGTTTTAAAGAAAATCAGAATATCACTGAGCAGAAAGGAATAAAAAAGAAATTCATTTGTATGGTTGCAGTAAAAGACTCATGCCGATTTCTGAAGCATTACTATTGTCTGCAGTATGATGCTAGTTTTGTAATTACAGAAATGCAACAATAGGGGGGTTGTGCAATTTTAGGAGAATAGGGTTCTGCATAAAAATTCCTGCTGTGAACATGTGATCAGTCCTTTTATGGACAAAAAAAAGACACTTCCTTGTATTTGCATTCCATTTCTATGTGCATCCACAGTTCACTCTCATCCTTTACAAACTCATCTGTGTAGTTATTTCTTTTCTTTAGGCACAAAACATAATAACACCATAAAAAAAAAATAATAATAAAAAAATGCACACTTAACTATTACTGAGTGGTTATGTGATTTAAGATCAAAGTCAAGAGAAAAGCCAGGTAACAGCTAAACTTAAAAATTAAATAATGAAGAGAATTGTGCATTAAATGGGCCAATTTGGAATACTCCATATCTTAGCATAATTAAAATTTTACATAGAACAATACAACCAAAATCCGCCAGCACTTTTTTTCCCTAGTAAAAAAAAAAAAACAGATTAGAATAATAATTTAAGTTGGAACTTGGAATCTTGTCTTAAATAAAAAAGAAAAAGAAAAAGAAAAAGAAAAAAGGCTTATACTCATTTATGGAACACTTCAAAACAGATATAAATGAAAATGAATTAAAATGTATATATCATCTGCTGTTCTTTCCGTCATGAGAAAATTTTCAGGTAGCCAACTGTTTTGAAATAAAATTCCCTGCAGTTGCTATAGTGATGATAATAAAGTTCCTGCCTCAATTTACGTGATAGAGGTTCCTAGCAGAACACTTGAAAAGGTAAGCTAATCATAATGAAGACACTGTTAGTTCTCATGCTCAGAGCAGCCTCCTTGAATTTAGTTCACAATTACAGGACTCCTCCATTGTTGTCAATTTTGTTATATGTACATTATCATAATCTTTCTCAATGTGGCAGTAACAAATTATGCAGCAGAGACAGTACTACTCTTTCTCTAGGTTAAGTCAGTGGACAAAGGATACACAAGTTTGCTATAATAAACAAAGACTGAATCAAAGGTATTTCTCTATTAGCTGCTTTTTCCCATTACAAATCTTTGTTTTTCTAACCATGTAATGATAGTATATTTTTTGCTTCTACAGTACACATTGTTCAAGTCTCGTTTTATCTCAGTGTTGATGCAAACTAAATAGCTTTAAAGCAGACAGTTACCTGTCAAAATGGATGAGTCATCAAAGCAATGTCAAAGATAAAACATTATTGCTCAGATGTATGTTCTACTGCAATAATTTTGTAAAATAACATAATTTACTTTAAAACATTTGTGAAGCTAAAATAGCTCCCATAATAGCTGGTTTAGAAGAAAAATATGCAAAATAGCTGACAAAAAATAGAATGTCATTAAATATTATTTAGATAAATAAGATAAAACAGAAATATTAAGTCTGCCAAAAACGAGGACTAATCATTGTGAAGACAATGTTTTAGCAAGGCACTTCTAAAAATACCCATTATTTGAAACTGTGATGTAACTATACATACATGCATGTTTCTGTGTAAGAGTCTGTATGTGCTTTGTTGTCTATGTGTCGCTGTCATTAAAGATATATGAGCTCCCCTCCTTCTGCTACTTTATTGCTTGCGTATGTATCATGTCCACCACTAAGGAAAACATTTTATTTCTTTAAAAAAGATTTTTAAAAGAGTTAGAAGAGTAGACTAAACACAAATTGGAATCCCATAAGATCTAAAGGTTGATGTGCAAAGGCACAAATACTATGATGAGGATATGTCATGTAATGAGAGATCAAATAAATTAATGAAAGAGGCTGCCAAAGTTAATGGGCGTGATGTCAGTAAGCTTTTAATTAATAACTTTCATTATTTTTAAAGTCCTTTACAGCTGGACTCCTAAGGAGTCAGGGCTCCAACAACCAAAGAGCAAAGCCAGTTATGATAATTTTTTCCATGGACTAAAACCTTTATCCCATCTAGAGCCACAGTCTCAATAACAGCATATGTTCTTTGGCCAAATGTGTGAAGCCTTAATCTGACCAGTGACATTCAGGTCAGGAGTACACATATGGTATGCCATACTGACTCAATTAACCATCCATCAATTTAATTGCATAATATATCAGAAGATGTATTCCACTACTGCTTACAGTTAGATGCAGGCATGGAAATAAATAAGACAAAGCAACAATTTTCTGTTGTTTGTTTACTTTAAAGGGAATACTAAGTAGAAACAATAATATATTTTATAAAGTATTTTTGTTCTTGGAAAAAATAATTCTTGACAGCTAAAATGATCAGAGGCTGCTAGTTTTAGAAATGATACTTCTTGTAATAAGCAAGTGTAGGTGGAAAGCACAACTTACAAGAAAATTACAGCGCTTCCACTGATTCTAATCACATTAATGTAGGGATAAGGGAAAAAGAAGGTATATTATTTAAACATTATGTAAATTATGGAGAGAGTTAACACATTGCAAACTTATAAGTAGTGACATAGTTGAGTTGATTTATGCAATCACTCCAGACATCAAATCCTTCTGGAATAATATACATGACAAAAAATGACAACATGGTGACAAGTTGAAGAAGAAGAAGAAGGGGAAGAGGAAGAGGAAGAGGAAGAGGAAGAGGAAGAGGAAGAGGAAGAAGAAAATTAAGCTTACATTTTAAATATTCTAGGGCAAAAGCTTGAAATAATAGAAGTCGAATATAAAGCCTTCCAAACAGGAATTCACTGAAAGACAGATTTCAGACTCTGGTCAGTATCAGTGTTATCTGAAATACCCTCTTGAGAATGTGCATTGCTTTTAACCTGTTCATTTCAAAACTAGGCCTTGAAGACACATGGCAGCACATGTCACATTTAGAATTTCATAAGCGTGAGTTTATTTTTTAAGCCTGGTCTGAAAACCTGCTTTGCAGCCATTGTAAACTCTGATCCTCATTTACCAAGTCTGTGGGTATCACAACCAGTGACCAGTTGTCAGCCACAAGTTGTAATACTTTTTTGAGCTTCTTTATTGTACACAAATCAGTGCCATCCTGCTGAAATACTTTCTTCTCTGTTTTACCTTTGGGGGTGGAAATCATTCTAGTGTGACGTGTCTTTACAGAATCACAGAATCACAGAATTATCAGAGTTGGGAGGGACCTCTAGAGATCATCTAGCCCAACTCCCCTGCTAAAGCAGGATTACCTAGAGCACATTACTCAGGACTGCATCCAGGCGGGTCAGACCGGCAGTTGTTGCCCAGAATTGGATCTCGCCTTCATGTTTTTTCTTCCTGCGGAAGAATGCCCAGTTCAGTGGGTTTTGCTTCTTATTCACCGAGAATATTGAGAGACCTTTCTGTAATCACTCCTTTCCACAAAGAAACAGATGTATAGCGCCATTAGACACTTAGACACTCAGACACTCAGACACTCACAAAGTCCAGAATAATGTGATCATGTCACATCTAAAAGTTCAGCAGCAGCAATATTAAAAGCACTTTTTTAATATAACACTTTGGAAAGAGACAAGGAAAACTGCTTCTAAAGCCTATGCTCTGCTATATTTCTTTGAGCAAAAACATAAGCTTTGCAACATAGTATTTTTAGATTTTATGAGTCATCACAAGCATGGGGTAAATAATGTAGCTATTGTGGAATGGAAAAAGAAAATTCAGAGGAAACACAAGCTAACACTTTTTATGACACACCTCAGATAATTAGCAACTTGTTTTTATGCTCACTTTTAATACAATTTGCATAGTTTTCTGATGGTTCTTCTCCATAATAAGTTCTGTGAAATTTCTTCCCCCCCCCCCCAGTTTCTTGAAATTCTGAATATCTTTTATTTATTCTATTTTTAAGGTTTCTATAGAGTGAGTTGGTTGAGAAGTTTCTCTGGAGAATCCAGCCACTGAGTTGGCTATTAGAGAGCAAAACAACAATTACTGCCTCTTGAGGATCCAGTGGTATACTAATTTAAAAGAAATGTTAAAAACTTTATGTTATCAATAACTGCACATACTTGCACATGGTAGATGTGTCTGCATCACACAGATCTCTCCAGTCCACTGCACTTGACATACGTCTCAATTCCTTGTCCCTCTCCTTGCATCTCAGGCCATTATGGAGGTGACCAGCCTTGCTGGTTGGGACAATCCAGGATCTACCTGAACTGGGCCGCAGAGCCAGGGAGATGCTGCCAGACTGTACTACAGTAGACACCATGGTGGTACTGAAAGGCACAGCCCCCAGCCACAGCCAGGTGACAAAAGTCCGTCCCCATTCCATAAGTCACATGTTTGTCTCTCAAAAAGGTCTGACACATTGCAGCTTACATTGAGTACCATGCACCTGTACATCTGAAAAAAGCAACCAAATAGACATTAAAAGTACTTGGCCTTGTTCCTTCTAAATTTATTTTTCTCTGTAGAGAGGTTTGCTGGCTGCATTGCAGGCACAGCAGGCAAAGATTAAGGTTTGTTCCTGAATAACAATAGATGTTTAATCAAGGAACAGAAAACATAGCTTGATACTGAAGGTGTTAACTCACATCTGCCAGTAAACTGAAAAAGCAACTGTTCCAGTTATCTGTGTTTCCCTTTCCTGAAGTTACTCTCCTCGTTGCAGTAATGGTTGAAGGGGACACGTTTTAGCTCTTGCTAGACTCTGCAACCGAAACTCAAAGTGAACAGAAATCAGCTCTGGCTTATTTCTAGTTGGTGACTCCAGCAGTTTAGAAGGTGCTACAGGGCATCTGTGACTCATGGGCAGCAACTTACGGAGGAGGCTGGAGCAGCAGGTAACAAGGGAACTGTCTTATCAAACCTACTCAGAGAAATTACTAGCACAGCTGTTGAATCACACATAACTAATAGTCAAATTAATATTTTTTATCCAGGAATATCTAAAAAATTCAGAAGATGCAGTTTTTCTCCATGAAACAAATAGTAAATGGATGTGCAAACCTCATGAACTTCAACAAGGCCAACTGCAAGGTCCTGCATGTGGGCCAGGGTAATCCCATGCACAAATATAGGCTGAGCAGAAAATGGATTGAGAGCAGCCCTGAGGAGAAGGACTTGGGGGTGTTGGTTGATGAGAATCACAGAATCACAGAATTTTCAGAGTTGGAAGGGACCTCTAGAGATCATCTAGTCCAACTCCCCTGCTAAAGCAGGATTACCTAGAGCACATTACTCAGAACTGCATCCAGGCGCGTCTTGAAAATCTCCAGAGAAGGGGACTCCACAACCTCCCTGGGCAGCCTCTGCCAGTGCTCTGTCACCCTCACCGTAAAGAAGTTTTTCCAGGTATTTGAACGGAACTTCCTATGTTCTAACTTGTGCCCATTACCCCTCGTCCTGTCACTGGGAACCACTGAAAAGAGCCTGGCTCCATCCTCCTTCAACCCACCCTTTAGATACTTGTACGCCATAATAAGGTCTCTGCTCAGCCTTCTCTTCTCCAGGCTAAAGAGTCCCAGCTCTCTCAGCCTTTCCTCATAAGGCAGATGCTCCAAGCCCTTAATCATCTTAGTTGCTCTTCTCTGGACTCGCTCCAGCAGTTTCCTGTCCCTCTTGAACTGGGGAGCCCAAAACTGGACACAGTATTCCAGTTGTGGCCTCACCAGTGCAGAGTAGAGGGGGAGAATGACCTCCCTCAACCTACTGGCCACACTCTTCCCTATGCAGCCCAGGATTCCATTGGCCTTTTTGGCAACAAGGGCACATTGCTGGGCCATGGATAATTTACTGTCTACCAAAACCCCCAGATCCTTCTCCTCCAAGCTACTTCCCAGCAGGTCCGCCCCTAACCTGTACTGGTGCCTAGCATTCTTCCTCCCCAGGTGCAGGACCTTGCACTTGCTTTTGTTGAACCTCATTAGGTTCTTCTCTGCCCAGCTCTCCAGCCTGTCCAGGTCACACTGGATGGCAGCACGGCCCTCTGGGGTGTCAGCCACCCCACCCAGTTTGGTATCATCAGCAAACTTGCTGAGGATACACTCTGTCCCCTCATCCAGGTCATTAATGAATATTTTAAACAAAATTGGACCAAGTATTGACCCCTGGGGGACACCACTGGTTACAGGCCTCCAACTAGACTCTGTGCCGCTGATCACAACCCTCTGAGTTCTGTCCCGCAGCCAACTCTCAATCCACCTCACTGTCACCTCATCTAGCCCATACTTCCTCAGCTTCCTAATGAGGATGTCATGGGAGACAGTGTCAAAAGCCTTGCTAAAGTCAAGGTAGATGACACCCACGACTCTCAGAAAATCAACATGAGCTGGCGATTTTCTCTGAGAAAATCAACATGAGCCGGCAATGTGCAATCGCAGCGCAGAAGGCCAAGCGTATGCTGGGCTGCATCAAAAGAAGCGTGGCCATCAGGTTGAGGAAGGTGATTCTGCCCCTCTACTCTGCTCTTGGACACCCCCCTTGAATATTGCATCCAGCTCTGGAGCCCTCAACATAAGAAGGACATGGACCTGGTGAAGCAGGTCCAGAGGGGGGCCATGAAGATGATCAGAGGGCTGGAGCCTATGAAGACAGCCCAAGAGAGTTGGGGTTGGTCAGCCTGGAGAAGAGAAGATGCCAGGGAGACCTCATAACAACCTTCCAGTATCTGAAGGGGGCCTCCAAGAAGGGTGGAGAGGGACTTTTTACAAGAGCATGGAGTGATAGGATAAAGGGTAATGGCTTCAAACTGAAAGAGGGTAGATTTAAGATAGATATGAGGAAGAAATTTTTCACTCTGAGGGTGGTGAGGCACTGGAACGAATTGCCCAGAGAAGTTATGGAAGCTCCATCCCTGGAGGTGTTCAAGGCCAGGCTGGATGGGGGTTTGAGCAACCTGGTCTGTTTGGATGTATCCCTGCCCATGGCAGGGGTTTTGGAACTAGATGATCTTTGAGGTCCCTTCCAACCTAAACCATTCTATGATTCTATGATTCTATAAAAATCACAAATTATTCATCGCCAGCTCAGGAAGAATATTCTTTTCACAAGAATTATTGTTGCAAATCATTCTCTTTCTTTTATTACTACTCTGATTTTAATACAGCTCGTGGATTTAATTATCCTATTCAGGATATATTTGTAAAGTTATAAAAAATTGAAAGTACTATAAAATTAATAGTTATTACGACTAATCCATGATTAATACACTAGCTGATAGTTTTTACATGTCCCAGAATAGCAGTTTAGAGAATATAATTTCTGAAATCCAGTTAGAAATTGAGCCAATTTTCTGACAAACCCACCAACCTGCTAATTCTTTCTCCACGAAGAACACACGACTGAAATGGTAGTGGTGCAACCTTAAAATCACAACATCAGTCATCCTGTAAGCTCAGTCATCCTTTTACCTCAAAAATCATAGTGTCACCTAACCTGGGAAGCTCCTTCATTACAGTCTTCAAGGCCAAAGGGCCCGATGTAGCACAGAAAACCCAAATTCAATTCTTGCCATATCAGATTGCCGTGTGGCGATCTATTTTAACCCACCATGCATTAAGGAAGCCTTGTCTTTGTGCTGGTATTAGATGCTGTCATAGTAGAAGATGATGCGACAGGAGCACATATTGATATAGAATTTGCTGCTCTCCTTTTAAAATGTAGAAGCTGACTAAAATGAGCAACAAAAGGGATCCTACAAACAAACAAACAACACATTTTGGATCAAGAGATACTCTTAGGAGACCCTAAAATAGTATTCTAAGATTTTGTCCGGAAAAAAAACTTCTCATGGAAGGACATGGAAAGGCAAGGTACTAGAGAAACACATTAATTGGGATATAAATTAGAATTATTGCATCCCACAGAGTGAACTGCTCCCTCAGAAAAGGGAGGTGTGTAATCTGGTTTATAACGAGACACTCATCAAAATGGACCCAACAAATACAAGCAAACAAACACGCTCTGCAGATAGTCGCACAAGATCGCTCACTAAATAAGTCATCCACACACAAGGCAGCTCGTGTTTTTTTGTAGCATTTTAGTTTGGCTTGGCTCTGGGTTTCTTATTTTAAACAAAAGACTGATGCATTACAAACAGGCAAGAGTCTGGATAAACGAGATCTGATGTTTATTCATGACAGTTTTAAAAAATGTTCAGATAGTAAACAAAACTTAATTACTTTAGAAAGACATAAAATCTGCTGATATAGGATATAATGCTAAATAATAATCACCAGAAAGCCATCTCATTATTATTGGTTTTGTGTTTGATATGGGTTTGGCCCAAGGCAAAGCCCAAGGCTTTATTTATTTAAAAGGGTACGAAAACAAGGCAATATGCATGTTTCATATTAAATATTGTGATGGCACTACACTATGTGAAATGCAATGAGAGAGAAGCATTGTGAAGCACCGAGGAGAATTTAAAAATTTATATTTTGTTGTACTTTTTCTCAGACATAAGTAGACTTTCTGAGGGATTATGGGAATCCTAATAGCCACTATGGTGCAGTAATTTATTACAATCTTACAGCAAAAAAGAGTACATCTACACATGTATCTACACACACACTCCACATCTATAGCTACGTCTGATTTTCCTACTATCTGTTATTTTTTTAATTGCAAACTCTGATGAGTTTTAGTCAACATATTTCCTTACTGCTCCTTCTGCTTGTCAGCTGTAGCTGGATTGATAAAATGCAAATGAACAAATCATTAACGAGTACTGGTTATGAATCTCTCAGGCAGTTCAGGACCCTATCAAATCCTGCACCTATTACTTTGTGTGATTGATGTACTATTGTAAGTGATTGTTCCTGATCTTATTAAATCTTATTGATTTTTTCCCAGTTTCTATTTTATGCAGGACCAGGCTTGGACTATTATGAATGTTGCTGAACACTGTTAATCAAGCTTACACAGCTATTTTGATGGCAAACAATTAGAACTCTGAAGCAATACCTTGCAATTAGCTTCAGGGATATGGACCTCAGCACCGTAATAATGAAAGAGACCTTCTCCTTCAAGCAAGGTAATGAGATTTACAATTATGACCCCAAATAACCTCTGAGAAATAACCAATCTGCAAACATAGATGTGTTTATCAATAATTTGTGCCCTTTTTATGAAAATGTATTTTTAATTTTTTTCTTCACATATGAATCATTGTTTCTACTGAAACAAAGCGTATGAAGTCTTATAAAAATGACAAATATATAAATTGAAAATTTGTATGTATAATTCGAATTCACTGGAGGGTTCTACAGAATGATAGGCATCAATAATGTTCAAATTTTGTGAGGAAAATGACACTAAAAACTTGTGAGAAAATACTGACATATGCAAAAACTTGGGTGGTTATTATTGCTTGAAAATGCTTATTTACATGTTTAGTTAATATACATATTGGGTACTCTGTATATGCAGTATGTAAGTAGACATAAACAACCATAAACGTACATCTTTATAAATCCACTGTATGTATTTTTTATTTGAGTTATAAAAACAATAAAAATGTCCTGATTTAACTCCTTTAGAAAGCAAAGAGACATGGTTTTGTGAGTTGTAATAGATCACTGAATATCACAGGGCAAATTTTTGGTACATCCAAAGTAATTTAATACACAATTAGTATATAAATAAAAAACAATGAACATTTTTGCCTAGCAAGTAAAATAGTGTATTTCCAAACTTCTTAACTTTCAGCATTCATATTTTACTGTTGCAGTCTAAGCACATTTTTGCTGATCATTTAGCGTTGCCATAAACTCTTGTACCCACATATCACATTGCACATGGTGATTAACTCACATGGTTTTGCTAGTTAGCATATTTGCTAATTTCTTCAGTGTTTTTTCCTAAAAAGAAAATACTCAACATCTGTAAAATATATTTACATAAAAAAGGGAAATGTCCTGAGAATTAGAAAAATTTTGGAGGCTTTGAATAATCTCTACAATACACCTTTTTTGTTTCTATGAATTTATTAAACTGAAATCAGGGCTTTTATATTTTGGTTTAGCTGACAAGGTGAAGCAGCGCATCAGGCCCAAACTAGGAAAGAACAATTTTCAAATATGAAAAGTTCACCATTCCTACTATTCCTTTACGATAATTACTTGCAAAAGTCTCTGCTGTATATGGCATTTTCAGCAGGATGGCAGTGGGGTGCTGGGCACACCTCCCAGTCCGGTGTTCTCCCTTCTTGTTGCCTTTCGTATCCAAATCTTCAAATCCCCTGGGGCATCTGTTTCTGAAACAGCCCCTGAAAAGAGTGTGTGTTCCATGAGAGGAGACTAAAAGCGGGGCTTGGCTGGAGATTTGTATCTGGAGAAGACGATGGTGAGGATGATCACTTTTTTAATCAATATGTTAATCCAGGTTCTGGGTAGGATTCTGAGGAGAGAAGGGGGAGGGTGAAGAAAGAATAGTATTTCTTAGAACTGTCACTTTAAAATATGTCTACCTCAAGGTAGTGTCAAAGTAGAAACAGGATTATATTTTAAAGCACAGGATTAATGAGATAAACTCCTTAACCCATTGAATACATGTGAGAAGTTCATCCAGAGAAGCAAAACTGGTTTGTGTTCATGGCTATACGCAGTATACCATACACTCACGGTGAAACTTTAGAAGGCTGGAGGAAATTTCTGTGCATTCCCAAAGCAGTGTTGAAAGAGTTAAATGTGAGAGCTTAAAAAACCTGATGAGATTTTTAAAAGGTACATAAGCTAATTCACCATGTGAGTTTTTCCTGTTTCTCTTTACTTTGAGCACAACCAATAAATGTGAGTTATTTTAGTGCCAATTTCAATTTTTATCAAATAAATATACACTTCTTGCTGGATGTAATGGTTAATGAAATGCACATAATATGTAAAATCTATAAAAATGTTGTACTTATATGTTACTTTCTGACTGTTGTACAACCTTTGTAAACAAAGTATAGTATATCAACTTTCTTGTGACAATAAGCAGATCTGTCATCTTGGGGACAGCTAAATGAATTATTTAATCAATAACAGACTACATCTCTGATGATAAGACAAGCTCAGACAAATTAAAAAGTGAACCAGGTATAGCATGTCACAAGCAAGATACACAGGTAGTGTAACATAGATTAATATTAAGTAGAACAACATTAAAAAACCAAAACGAAACAAAAACCAGACCAAAACCATAAACCCACAGTTAGGTGGGTTTTTGTTTGTTTGTTTGTTTGTTTTACATTTATATTAAAACAAGAAGATTACTTTTAAAAATCAAAGTACTAAAAGAATCAAGTGGGCAGATACTTTATGAATAGACAATAATTTGCCCAGTAATTTGTGCATCTGTGTAAAAAGAGAAAGAGGCATGTTTAGTAATATTTACTTTTTCAAATCTTCTAGAATTATGAACAAAGAGATATTTGGTTTTATTCCTTTCTCCAGAATTTTAAACAGAACTTTAAAAACTTTAGAAATCTGCACAACTCCTTGTGGCTTCGCATATCTGGAGTCTTTTCACAAGTTGCATTTACATTATTTCTAAGGAAGAGTCTGACAGTTCTAAAATTGCATAAACAGAGCCAAGCTGTCTATTTTAAAACTGAATGACATACAGGATAGACAGAGCAGCTGTAACTTGTATATGTGCAATTTTAAAATGTTTCCAGCTTTTTTTTTCCTCCAATGAATATGCATCTTACAACAAAGAATTCAGCCCCTACAATTTACTGGTTTTGTTTTTGTTTCTTTTTCTATGGTTCTCAAATATTTTGAGTAGCTAAAATCCTTTTTAAGCAGGGGAGAAATTCTCACTTTTCTCTCTCTTCCTCTGCTTCTTCATACAGTATGCATAAATCTCACAGAAATATGTCTAGAATAATATACATGTTTAGTGATATGAACACTTAGCGTAGCTATAAAGACCAAGTGTTATTTTGATATGCAGGATTAAGTTTGAAACACACAGTCACTATAAAACATTGAAGAAAATAAGAATTTTGTGGTAGAGGACACAAACAGATAAAGATTTGCTTCTGTCCTGTATATGCCTATGTATTAATATAGGGTAATTATAGCTATAAGCTTCTGAATGCTAGTGGTAGTGATGTCTCACTGCTGCCATTGGATTCATGACAGCAAATTCCGATTCATCAAAGCAAACGCCTCTGCATTGCACATCAGGCGTGATAAGTCTCTAATAACAGTGTATCATTTCCAAGTTACATGTATTAAAGACATATGCACCACAGTGCAATACCACACTTTAAAAGTTGTGTTTCGTGTGGGAACTTAGCATTTTTCAAGAATTTGTCTTCATGGACTTCTGTACATTTTCTCTCCTATTCTTTTGCAATCCCTTTGGGATGTTTATGTCACTCAGGTATTTATTTGTGTGGTGGAGTTACCATTTGCACAAATACTGATCTCACATCTAAGGTAACCCTCCCACCATGACACTTATTCATATAACTTATGTCAAAACTGCCTGCACTCACATCTTAAGCCCTTCTGAAATGAAGTCCATAGTTGGGGCAACTGTAATGAAAAGAAGTGACTTGAAATAAAATCACCCATCCATGAAAGCTCAATTCACAGCTTTAGGATGGTCAGACAGAGATCTTCTTCAGCTTAATTTGTAGCAAGTAGCAATTTGGGCTTCAGTTTATATGTTGTCTGTCATACAACAAGCTATAAGGTGAAAAAAATGTCTAGGGAATGAGTATTCTGGAAAAAAAAAAATCAAACCTCAAACAAAACCCAAGTTTCTTTGCTTAGCCCTCATGTACATAAAGCAATTAGTTTCACGTTCTGATGGGTGTTCCCCGTGGTACACTTTCTCCATCAGTATTTATATCTTCCTGCCATCATATTTTGGACAGCGCTAAACAAATCTGATACACTCAGAAAATTATAGTCACATGCCATCAGGAAAAGATATTAGACAACAGTAATAGCATGCAGGTGGAGCTGGATGCATCAGAGGCACGGAGACATCAATAAAATGTTTAATTTTTATGCACTTTCATTGAATACATAAAGCTGAACTGGTTAATTAGGCTGCAAACATCAAGTTATCCTTCTCTCTGCTGAGAAAATCTGTCTTTGGTTACTGATATTCCTGACACTTTCTTTGGAGTAAGTTCTTTTTTCCTCATAGTACACAGTGGCAACCTTTAGAAACATATTTGAAAGTACAAAATAAAACTAGTTAAAATTCAATTAAGAGGTTAACATATTAAGAAAACTGTCATATGGTAAAACATTTATTTGTTTAAATGAGAAAGTCAAGAAAAAATCAGAACCATCTAATTCTATTTATCTTCAAGTTCTCGTGCCTTTTCTATCAGATCACCTCTTGTTCTCCTTCACTACCCCTCACTCTTCCACAGCCTGTCACTCATTCGTATTTATGATCTCCAAGCTATCATCCTCTCTGATTTTGTGATGCCTGCAGATTCGTTCTTCCCTCCCTAACCTCAGTCCCCCCTGTTATCACTGTGGTCTCTAATTTCAGCTATATCCTTCACTTCTTTGCCCCTCTTTCATATTATTGTGTCTGCTCTTCTGCACTAAAACTAACCTAAGCATTCATCATCTGTGTTTCTGTCTCCATCTACTGAAGGGAACCTAGGGAATGTCTCAGTCTTCCCTCTCAGTCCTTTTATCCTTTTTTCCTCTACTTTTCTTAAGAGAAAACATATAATACTTTTGCTCCTAATTCCTACATCTTTCACAACCTCTAATTTTCCTTCGAACTTTCTTTCAATTGATTTTACTACGTTTGGCTTTACAAGTTTTCAATTCCTTCAGTTCTTCAGATTTTATTTCTGTTCTATCCCTAGGCTCTCTCCTTCTGCAGCTCCATCATTACTCTTAAATACCAAATCTCCAAATCAAAAATTTTCCTTCTATTTCTTAGTGGCTTTCAATTTCTCCCATTATCAGACTCTCTACTGTATGTACATATTTTCTCTCTATTCTCTTTACATACCAAATTTTAATCAAATGTTTCATCCAATACTTATCGCTGACAATGCAATACATAGTTCTGAATCCTTTCTTCTGAAAATACTCCCTTTCAGACTCACTGGCCTAACACATTAAATCCTCCATCCCCCACCCTGTGGGTTTGTTTTTTTTTTTCCTTCAACATAGGACATATTGTTCCAAAAGTATCCTCCTAGTTTTGACCACATCTTTTACATTCTCCCATTAGTCGTCTCCACTCACCTGAAATGCTTGTTAACAACCAACCATCTCATTCCTTGAATAATCTTTATACATATTAATGGCAAATATTATGACTGTGTGTGAGTACCCTAGCACAGATCAAAGTTACATTGTGCCCAGTGCCGCATGTGGATTCAGGAAGAAGAACATAAATGCAACACCTCAGCCCTTTGCGGGTCAGATCCACCAGATTTCCTCACATCCACAGTATCGTTCCCCAGCATTGTCCTCTGGAATAAGCTCGCAACTAAAGAGAGAAATATTGCACCATTTGATTGTCTTTTCAGTTTTTAAAACAGATGCTTCAACTAGCTCCCTCCGTCTTTTCTCAGCAGGCCCTGCAACGCTTCATCTCTTTTGAAAAGGAATTTAACACGTAGTACTTCAGGGCTTCACCACCAAAGGGAAACTTCTTGGACAAAACCTTTACTCTTCCTTGCAAAAACAAACAACTCCTTCACAACCTGAACAGCTTTCTCAAACCGTCTTGCTCATAGTGCCTTTAGTGCCCATTGCAAACTGTTGACTTCTTGCCCCAGATTCATGACTGTCTACGTTTTACTGGCATGAGTATTTTATTCACTCTCATTAAATAACTTTGCTTTTGTTGTTGTTGTTGTTATAGTAAGCTGTAAAGTTATAAAACAGATGTGCAAATTTGTTTTGGTTAAGCCTGGTAGATTCCCATCAACTTCCCCCGCAACGCAATCTATGCCAAGGGAACACCATTTCTTCCAGAAGGCCTCTCACCAGTGGGAATCCCACAAGAGCTGTTTTTTTTTTTCTCCCTCAACACCAAAAGAGGTTTCTTATAAGTGCTAGGCACTTCAAAGCCTTCTGAATTCCAGACTGACTTACAAAATAGAAAGTAACTACTATCAAGTAAAAAATAGCAATTGCTGGCTTATGTTACTGGAGAATAAAGATGTTATGACCTGAATTTTCCTGTTTTCCTATTCCCTTTTGAACTTTTTGGGAAAAATCCCAATAATTGGAATAGTTTCCAGTTTAGAAAGCTTTATGCCTGACAGCTCAGAAGAGAAGAATCCTGGAATCATATCTGCCCACCAATACTGTGTAGATGTTCCCAAAGGGCAGAGAAAAAGAACATTGTTATCACCCTAGAAAGAAAAGCGAACGTTTTCAGTCTGTCGCCTGCCTATCATCAGGGACATTTTCATCTCCTTTGCTTCTAATTGCACTCTCCAGGCTCCTTTCCACATACCTGAACTGTCTTTCACAATGTCTGCTGTTCAGATTATCTTCCTCCTTTTTATTTCAGCATCTATAAGTTTTCCTTCTTTCTAGCATCCCTTCACAGACCAGAGAGCGTGATGCCACATTTTTCTCATTTGTTTAAAATGGGACGTGCCTTGGTGGTCAGGTGCTGTTCAATGACAGCTTTTTGTAAATATCAAGAGTTTAGCAGTAAACGCTGCAATTTGTGCCAGCATTACTGGGATGCTCAGTGGGCAATCTCAGTTCGTATGCATAAAGCTGAGGAGTCACAACACTCATTATGCCATTTTATCACTGGTAGTGGACATTTTAAATCTCAAACAGTTTCAGATTTTACATACTGGGAAAATTAGAGTTTGCATAACTGACGTTAAAATGGGGGCAACACAAAGGCTCCTCTTCAGTGCAATGTAAACTGGCAAGGCAAGAGACCTGTAGACAGGAACACAGTGATGCTGATGATGTCTTCACTTTGTTTTCCGAGTTAAACAGAAATGTTTCCTCATTAGTATTATAAGGAAGGGATGGCACGACCTCTTCAAATACCTAAACTTACACTTACTGCTCTTTTCTGTAAAGGAGTATATATTTCTATAATAAATATGCTGAGTACAGCACAGCATTCAATTCTTATAAATTAGATGCTGTAGGAAGCTGTAGGGCTTTTCTCCTGAGATTTTTAATAAATATCCACAGGTCTGAATTTTCTTCTTTATTTTTAATTAAGGGAACATTACCAAAAGTGAAGT
Organism: Vanellus vanellus; assembly: GCF_965231255.1. Taxonomy (NCBI): domain Eukaryota; kingdom Metazoa; phylum Chordata; class Aves; order Charadriiformes; family Charadriidae; genus Vanellus; species Vanellus vanellus. The sequence continues at coordinate 136,377,358 of NC_138906.1, read as the reverse complement.
AAAAATCTGAAGAAGCAAACATAGCATTTTATATTCTTTACCTTTAAAAAAAAAAAAAAAAAGAATTTGGGAGTGACATTGCTCAATGCATCTCTGAACTCTGAAATAAATGATTTATCTTTGCATCCAGTCTAACACAAGGACATATATGTTTCCTTCTAGAGCCTGCACTCAATTTGAAGAGGTTGCTCAGTTCAGAAATGAATGAATGAAAGAAACTTTACCTTGGGCATTCACCAGACCTGAATGTATTTCCAGGGATCTAGGGAGAGCATTATGGCACTTACAGAAGAGAAAGATACTTTTTCAAAATATTCTCCGCCATCCATTCTCACACCTTAATACAGAGAGGTATAATTGCTCAAGGGATAGCTGCAAACATATTATTGGCAGTCGTCTAATGTAGCTGTGGTATGATGATAGTTAGGGCCACAAGTTCAGGAACTATGTACAGGCAGAGATATGACAGAGCAAGGATGACAGTTGATACCGGCAAACTTCAACACAGTCATAGCTTGATGTAGCTTGATGGTACTTTAAGTAATAGGTGATTTAGAAGGAAAACAGTGCTGATGAAATCACAATAAACAAATATAGACACTTTCATGGCTAGAACAGATTCCTCCTCAGGCCTTGGAATGAAATCTATCTAAACCTTAATCTTAGGTGTAATTTTTAAAAGTGCATCTGCAGTGACAGTACCCTTGGCTTGCAAATATTGCAAACTTGTTTCGTTATATTTTCTGAAGGAACTATCACAGAAGACTTCAGAAAATGGCATATGTTCTCTATACATTTAATTGAAAATTAGATAAGCAAAGCTTGATTCAGACCTACTCACAATCACCTGTGTTAGTTCATAAATTTTAAATTATGAATGAAATTTCCAGTCATGTGTCTTTATTTAGGGAAAACGTAATTATGGGGTAAAAGAGGAAAACTTTTCAGAATTTTCTCCATTTCCCTTTCTTTCATCCATCAAAGGTTGATTCTTTTACGTTGTCATTTCATTTTTGAGTGGGTTTTCAAAAGTCAGCAGGGACCTGAAAAGATGCACAATAGAACTTTTTTGGAGTAAATTGGATGGGAAAAAAAGGAGGTTATTGAAGACTTTTTCAGCCATGCAAAGGATCTAGCAAAGAAAGGTTTGAGGTTTGGGAAGATAGGTAAGATATCTTGTGAAAGATACGGACAAGACAGGAAGGATAGAGTCATTATATTGTTTCATCGTAGTAATTACACTGTTAGGGGGGAGAGCCGTCCATCACATCTAAAACACCTCGTGCCTAACTCATGATTTAACTCTGTTCTGTGTCCTCCCAGAGGGATCTTAGTTCTCTGCTGCTATTTGGGGTGCACTAAAAGTCATAAGGCATAATCCAACTCCAAAGTCCCGTGAAGACTTTCTGCCTTTGCATAACAAATCGTCTCTTGATTAATACTGTACCCCTAAGTTTTGCTCAAGAGTTTAGTGGTGCCTGGTCTCTTGGCAAATTGCAAAGCACAATGAGTCTAAAGAAGGAAGAGAACTGCATTTTTCTGATATTCCTGAAATGTCCTAATGTGCAAATCAAGGCCACACTTTGTAGGCGTGTCTAATAGCTGATTAGGGCCAGAATGAGTCCAGAAGATTTTCCCCAAGGAGAACAGAAAAGGTCTTGAATGGCGAAATCCACACATAGGGGAACAGTAAAATTTTCTGTGACCCTGGGATGCTCCTTTCTCAAGAGGGGTGATTCCCTGGACTTCTGCAGCTGTGAAGAAAGCATTTCAGAAAAGGCAAACTTCCTATTGCTTTCTGAAATCAAGAAATACAGAGTCACAGTAGAGAACATTTCATTAACATCACCAGTACAGGACTCTATTTTTCTCTGCCACAAAAATTTTAGTTTATATTCCCCAAATACCATTTTAATACCTTGAAAATAGACGTTAAGCGTTTTCAGTGGATAATTGAGCCATGTGTGTATTTTAGGACAAATATTGGGAAAAGTCATGTTCAATACCAATGTCTATACCATTTAAACAATGAAAGCATCAGGTAAGTAACAACATTTGGACAGCAAGTCAATATGACTATGAAAGGTCTCCAATAATGAGCAAACTCAGACCAATACACTGTTTGAGTATTTGGCCTTCCTATTGACAAAGGTTGCTTTCAATCACACTGTATCTATTACCATATCAATCATCACTCTAAATGAATACAACATGATCATTGACGAAGACATCACTTAAGCAGAGAAACTAAAGGTTCTATAAAAGCAAATAATGAAACTTTGGTTGATCACAGCATGAAAATTAGACCTAATCCTTAATCATTCCTATTTTGTAAAGCAAACAAATTGAAGCTAAAAATGTTAACTCTATTTCTTGTTCAGGAACTTAAAATATATGGAAATTGATATCACATTCTTAATAATTAAACATAATGCAATCCAATACTTTGTTTGCTACACAAATTAAGATATGGAATTGAACTGATGAAAATGATTTACGTGCAGGATTAAAATATTGGCAGCTTTATAGAGTGAAATGTCACTATACTGCTGTACCTTCAAGTTTTACATTTCCTCCTTTGAATCCCTGTCAGCCTTCATGAACACTGGAGAGTTTAATCAATGCTTGCAGTAGCCATAACATAACACTGAATATTTTACCTGTGTAATAATCAAAGTGCTGTTTAGTACAAGTCAAAAGCAGAAATGACAAACATATATATTGCAATTGGCAAGGTTACATTTTAAATTGCATTAAAATTAAATTCTCACACATTTCTATGATTCCTTTCTCTTCATGAAAGCAATCTGTATTTTACAACAGCTCAATGTACCCTAAGGCAATCAAATTGTATTTAGAATGACTCAGAGGTCATAAAATTCAAAGACTTATGAGTTCATGTATTTGAATCACTTTTTAATTTATATGATACAAAACACTTCTGAAACAAGCATTTTATTTTCTTTAGGTACTCCAAAGGGTGGAATTCAGATTGTAATTTTTGCTATGTATTTTCAAGTGAGTCAATATCAAAAATAATATCGAGATTGGAAAGGGAAGAAAAGACTATCATCCTGATATTATAACAGTCTGCTTTCCTTATAGAACAACTTTGTGTGAAGATAAAAAATATTCAAGAATGAGGAAATAAGGACAGGGGCATCATATGAAGTTTAGGAAATGAAATTGAAAACTCAAGTAAATTGATCTAAAGGTTGTCAAAAATATGGAGCTTAGTTCCAAAGTTTCAGATCAAAACCAGGAGTACAACTGATTTAACAGATAGCTAAAGGTTTGTACAGAAAAGGAAAAAAAGTGTATTTTTGCATAACGTCACGAAGCAGAGAAGAAAGGCTAAGATAAATTTGAAATTCATCAAAAAACGGTTTGTCTTTAAAAAGGTTTAATGACCATTCTTTACTTTATTTGAATAAACAAAGTTAGATTTTCTGCCGACTTTCCAAAAGAGATCAATGTATAAAATAGCCCAAATATCTGCAAATCATAAACCACTTAAATAATATCATAAGGAAGGGCTATAAATATTAATTTTGGTAAAAAAGTTCCTAATTTATATTTTAAAAGTATCCCCTTCTGGATATTTTAATAAACAGGTGCAGCAAAAATGCATTATGTCATAGATATATATTTGAAAATATAAATTAAAAAAACAGTAGTACTGTCAATGACATTCTTTGTTGTATTATCCCTTCAGCACTGGGCTAGATCTATTAAATATCTATTGGATTCATATTTTAAGTGGTATTTGGTCTAGATGTATGTTACAAGCATATAGAAATTTAAGAATATAGAAAGTGCTCTGGTCCACCTAGTCAATCCCCTCATTGCTGTAACACTCAGCAGGAAAGCCTGATTTTTCCAGCAGGTGTATCCGGCTATATCAAATGTTTAATCCACCTGTGCAAGACAGCCAATTTCAGAGCATTTATTCATGGAAGTGGTTTGCTTTACTGTCTCCAATTCTATGTCTGATCACATACAGAGTGGCAGTTTTATAATACAAAAATATGCGATACTTCAAAAAGGTTCATTAAGCTAACCTCTGTTACAAAAGTAATTTACATTTACTGTACTTCAGGCTATTACAGGTGCCATCATTTTAGGCAAACATGAACAGAAAGCTGCAATTTTTACCCCAATTTGAACTTCATTTTTCTCACAGCCAGCATTCAACAGGGCTGAGTGGGAAGAAGTAGGAATGACTCCACCTCATGCCATTCCCCATCTCGGGTTGCTACAGGCAGACGAACGTTGAGCGTCTCCCCTCCACGCTCTGCAATCACACATCGTTGGCAAAAGGCAATTCTCAGTTTCAGCATTTGGCTTCCATTTCTTGCACCCTTTAAGTTTAAGCTGAATTAAGCCAAATCTCATTCAGAATCTTTAACCTGCCCTTTTACTGTGATTCATATGACAACTGCCACTCCCCATGAATTTCCTATAGATTACTCTGTTTGGCCATATGAGGTATATCGCAAATGGAAACTCCTTCCCAATATATTTGTGTTTCTAGCTCTGGTCCCATACAGCCTTGAGAAGATGAACAACAGCAACAGCAGTAAGAACAAAAATAATGGTTTACTTCCATTTTGAAGATGGACAGAAGCTGGAGATGAAGGATGCTTTTTTTTTTTATTTTTTGCCCTCATCACTCTATACAGTGCACATAGAGTAACAGCATGTTTTTTTTTTCCAGTAACACAGTGTGAATAGAGCTGGGATTTCAGAACCTAGGACAAAAGTGCAAAGCATGCTTTTCCCTGTTGCCACCCAAGCTGAAACAGTTTAAAGCAACATCACTACCTATAGTTCCACTGTCACCATCTGACAGAAGATCTGGACTTTAGTTTCCAAAAGTACCTTAGAGTTTGTGCAAAAGGAAACAAATAATTTCTTTTTAAAGAGAAGATTTTTAATGCAGTAGAGGTTTATTTGTACCATTTCTATAGTATTTACAGCACTGGCACATTAATCCCAAAGGAAAGTTAAGGGTCACATGCAGACAAGGTGCTGCAGAGGATGGACTGGTAGGGAAGTAATCATTGACAGATAAAGCCACTGATGGAGGCTGAGCAGCTTGAGGAAAGTTACAGCAATATTACAGGGTTTTGTCATCAGTTTATTAGTGTAAGATGAGTTCTGAGGAAGTCCGTGTTACCAGAAAACGATTGCTGCTGAGCAGAAAGTACTGCGTGGTACTGGTTGAGACAAGTGAAAGCAATGTAGCCTGTGCTTCTCATTATGGTGAGTAGAAATGGCTGGATCAGAGCAAAGGGGTAAATCAGTAACTGTACTAGAGTGTGTAAGGAAAGTTACAGAGCATCTCAAATGTTTTTTCCAGTGCCCTCCACAAGTGCTGGACACGATGTGAGTATGTCCTATGTCCTGTTCTGCTTATCCCTGTTCAGAACATACTTTTGCTGGGCAGCTGGATGATAGCTCCCCAATACTTCATCTCCCACCAATGACAGTGTTTTTCATTGCATCAAAAATTCTGACTTCTACTCCCTACCCAGTTGAGTCCATCATATTTTCCACTCCCCTCTTGGAAGGGAGGCAATCTCTCCCTTATCAGCTTTCTCTAAAATAAGGAACCATTTACAAAATATATGGCCGTGGTGCTTTAGAACCTGCCAAGACTTCAATATGCTATTGACATTACAAACCAATCCAATTTCAGGTATTCCTTTACTACAACTTGCCAGCAAATAATTTTGTTAGCATGTCTATTAAAATAACCCCTTCCATCAAAGTTTTATTGTAATCCTCTGATTGGTCCAGCTTTTTACTAGGGTTGCACAGATCGTATCAATGTCTTGCCAGACAAGTATGACCTGGCTGTTTTAAATGGGCATTTCACTTTTGCCCCCACTAATTCAGAATAGGACATGTAATTTACTACAGCTGACATGGAGATTCTTTGATCTCTTTCTATAATCCCAAAACACTGTAGACCTACAACAGTGAGTGGGCTTAGCCATGTGACTTCTATTAAAATCAATGAGACACTCATGGCATGAAATCCCACAAAATCATTCCATTGAAAATTAATTATTCATAGTAATAACACATTTCTCTTTCCATCTAAACACTGCAAGCATCCTTTCCAAGATTAATTAATTACGGTTCAAAAGAGGTACAGTACTAATGAGGCAGGCAATTTATACCTATTTTTGTATTTGTGTATACAGAGACAAAGCCAGATAATTCTAGGTCTGTTTAAGGAAATTTCAAAGAAACTCCCTTTGCTGGGGCTTTCACTGGTTTTGATGAACTGCTACCAGAACCAGTGGGAAATACAGTGTAAAAGTACTGCAGCATCTCATAGACATTTTTCTCCAAAGCACAAGAGCTAAGGGATAAAAAGTGGATCTCTGTAGAAAATTGGTCTAGGGCTAGGGTTCTTTTAAGATTTTCTTTTCCACAGCACACAGACCCAGAGTGACCTAACAAAAGTCACAGTGAGTTTGTGGTCAAGTCTGAAGCAGAATCCACTAGTCTCCCCAAATCCCCACTCACAATATTAAAAGATAGTCCTTCCCTTTGTAAACACAGTTATCAGTTCAGATTTGTCAGTTCAGCCCCGGAGTTCAGATCTGCCTTTTGCCATTCTCCATCTTTGTCAGCTAAAACACAGAACTATCTTGGGTGGGTTTTATGGAACTCATAATAATTATGCATTGAGTATCACCTGACTGAAACATTAAGTTATAAGCTGTGTACTCATGGAAACAATATTAGTTTCACCCTTTGATTTGTGCAGATACCCTGGATGCGAGTACTGCTGGCTTTATAAATGTAAAAATTTTTAGGTGTCTGGTCCCCAGTTCTAGCCATGGATTTAGCCCTTCTGGGCTAGATACCTAACCCTAAGCCTTCTACCAGGCATCACTGTCCACATTTACCCTTTTTGAATGGATGATTGGATTTTTCTTTTGAAAAAGGTGGAGGGAAATGTGAAGGTGACAACAGCATATTGTTTCTGACAGCTGTTTAATGGAAAACACATAAACAGTCCTAGGAAGTATGGGATATCCCAAAGAACAGTGTCATATTAACTACAGGAGCAATGGTACTTTCTCCGGACTTTGCCCTTCCAGGGCCCAGGAGTCCCACATTCATTTTCTTCTTTTATTCACAAGGCACACCTTTTCAAATGAATGACAGGAAAATGGTCCTATTCAAGGTTAGTTATTATGGTGTTACTTTAAGAAGGTAAGAGATGATGGTTTATGTCTTCTCAAGCTGAAGAGGACCTAGAACATATGTCACCTAATTCTTGTACCTGAAACCTGATTATTGGTTACTTAGAAGGTGAGATCTCGCACTCCATCAAGTGCTTTTGAATGACAACAGCTGTGATTCTTTTGTTTCATGTTGAAGTCTGGGTAAAGCATTAGACCACGCCTAACAAAGCAGAGTCATAAGGGGATGTAGCCCCCCAGACACCTCATCTGTAAATCCCAAAGAGACTCAGGAATTGAGAAGACTGCAGTTTTCTCAAGGTATACAATAATCATTTTCTGCATGCCCAGGGTAATTTTATTAGCTAAAAAAAGTCTCCGGGTGGTTTATGACAGTTTCTGAAACTTGTCTCTCACATGTCTGTGCCTTGTTTGCTTTCTGCATTTCAGAGAGACAAGACAGCAGCAGTCAGTGAATCAGGTTCCCATTATGAGAGACAACCTGTCCTTTAGTGCCTGCAGAAGCTGAGCACTGTGGACTTATCAGAAACATGATAAACATCTTGACTCTCTGGAGGCCACAGCTCCCAGTTTTTACAAAATTCAGATGTGTTTCCTTGCTGATGGAGTGTTCCCCACGTATTTTTCTGTGCTTTCATTGTATCAATACCTATATTTCACCTTAACACTAATCTATGTGCCTAAGACCTGTACTCTAAACTCTCAGACAGGGAGTTTCTAGGAGACTAAGACCTAGAACCGTTGTACAAAAGTCAAGGTAGTCTCAACATCCTTAACATCTAACACTTAAGCTTCAGCCACCATCTTTGGAGAATTCTCTTGTTCAGTTTTCTTTTCTCTTTTTGCTTTCCATATAATCCTCCTCTCTTTTAATATCATTTGCCAATGTCTACCCTCCATTCCAGATCAGCTTCCTTAGAGATGGCTGAGCAACATTTTCATGCTGTTTCCTATCTTGCAAAAAACCTTACACTGGGAGTAGCCTTCATTCCAATTACTTTCTAAAGAAAAGGGAATCCTTAGATTTTGTCATGGTGTAGACTGTGCTTTAATTCAGAGGTAAAGAAGGGACAACAGTTGCAGAAAGACAACATTCCTGTTTATTAACATTAGAATAATTTTACCCATCCTTTAGAAATTAGAGAAATAATTCAAAATGTGTGTACTGCAGTAGTTTATGTATGTTATTGTACTAACACTTAACTACAAAACCAAAAATCTGCATACTTTTTGACTAAATATCCTCTCCTAGAGTAATAAGGACTTCCAGTCAGCACTTTGGAATGACATTCAGTTTGTGACAAAGAAGTCACATTCTAAAATGGCAATCTCACGTTCTTCTGCTAATAAACAGCAGTGTCACTGGGGGCTGGCAAAACTTCAGCTTGTCTTAAGCTTTACAGTATTTACTTCTGCAGCTACTTAAGTGTATCTGCAAGTCAGGGAGTTTTTGATGCAAGGCCTGAGATTATCTTTCACTTGCAGTTGCAAAGCCAGGAACACAAATTACACCTGCATAAACAAAGGCTAAGCTTTGGAAGGCTGTGGAAGGAACTTGCCAGCAATATGATATGCATTTGTCTCTACTCATGCTTCTGTGCCTAAGAACATATCGTGCATTCCCGACAGTCTAACTTAAAGGCAGCGCATCACTCTAAATTTCAAATCTCTTTTTTATTATCAGTTTAAGTCACAAACATAACATTAAACTTTTTTTTGTATCTGACTTATTAGATTTAGAGTGTTGGTGCACCAGTTCAAGGTAACTAAACAGCTTTATTATATCAGCAATAGCCTTGCAAGACATCCTCATTGTATTCTGAAGGACTTAATTTAAGGAGAAGATACTGTGAAACGTTCTATTTTTTTTCTATTTTAGAGAGCCATAATCAGATAAATAGTGAGGAGACACAAAAGGAGAGCTCTAAGATCCTATGGGAACAAGAGCAGGAGCCATACCCTTAATCTAATGGGATGTATTTCAGCATAGTGCACAAAAAAATAGGTGGTATTCTCTTTGTATTAACAATGCAGCAATCTCGGGAACACTTGTCCGTGTAGCATGCTGAATATTTATCCCTATTTGTCAAGAGTTTTTAAACAGTGTATTGTTATTATAAATGTTCATAGCAGTTTATCAAATAAAAGAGGAACGATCTTCTAAATGAACCCCCTTTGAATCAAACTTTTAAAATGCCATATCCTATCTTCAATGGAAGCAGCAGCTCCACTTTAAAAACTAATATTACATGATAGCATGTAGACCACAACAAAAACAAAGAAAAACTTCCACTCTTTCCATTTTATGGGCTTGTTAAAAAGAGACTAAAAACACCATTTTGTTGTTGCTGGATTCAGAAACCTCACAGCTCTAGGTGCAAAATGAGAGGAAGCTGCTTTGCAATTGAAAATGAACAATAGATTTAAATAGTACCGAAGGCATGAAAATAGCTGGCTACAAGCCCAGAATCTATAAATAGTACCAAACTTGTTCATCATAACTCCGCTGACGATGACAACATCATCAGGAAATGAAAACAGAAAAAGCAGAAAAGGAATAAAAGCAATGGACCTCAGGAATGAAAGGCCAAGCTTTTCCAGAGCAAGCTACTCGAGTTAGACAGCAATCCTAGGGTGGAAAAGCAGGAATGGCAACTAATAATGCCATGAGTCCTGCTATGTAACGGTGCCAGGGAAGGAGGAAGAAAAAAAGAAAAGGAACCCATCCACTGTAAAATTACTGTTATTGATGCAGATATCTAATTTTTATAGGAATGGTGAAATGTAATGTTTATCATTTGCCTTGAGCATGATGAATACAGTATGTGATTTATACAAACAAAACCTTTCACTTAGCACAGAAGTTATGACATACCCTTCCTTCCCTTTTCCATGTAAATCCCTTTAACTTTTAAACAAAACCAGAAATAGCACCAGTACTACACAGATATTTTTTTTTTCAATTTTTTTTTTTTCAATTTTTTTTTTTTTTTAGGCTTTCTTCATTGAGCCTAAGAACACAGAACTACAAACTCTGTGGAACAATGTGATCATTAACATGAATAAAAATAACCCAAAATTAAAGCTATGTATATGGAAACAACTGACTGCAATTTCATATTCTCCGGTAAAAATACAATATGACTGAAAAAAGAGCTAGAGGAAAAAATGCAATTCACATAGATGGAAGACAGAGTACATAAAATATGTTCAAAATAAAACAAAACAGAAACAGGTTCTGGTGCTATGATACTCAGATCAGATCTCAAATCCAGAGACAGAGCATGATGACTTATCATAAATGCTCATGAATTTGAGCAGATAATTTCATTTTCTATCATTCCCAGTTGATTTCTGAAATCCTCATTCCCTTTGATTAGAAACTTATTCTACAATAATTTCTGTGGGGTTATTTTCAAGTGAGACATTGGTTAACCTGAGAAAAGGTGACGGGTTCTAATCAGTATTCCAACCCACCAAATACTCCCCCCATGGAAAAAAAAATAAAATAATCAAACCCCAAACCAGAAAGAAAGTACAGACAGTCCCAGAACTCTTAAAGGTGCAGGAGCAGGCTGTCCCCATGTGCTGAAAGACAAGTTGTTGGGAGCTAGGGTTGCAACTTATGGCCTTTGGAAGGAAGGGCAGGCCAATCGTGAGGACTACAAAAGAGGTAGTGAGGCTATGTAGGGAAAAAATTAGGAGGCCCAAAGTCCAGCTACAACTAAACCTGCCTTCTGTTGTCAAGGACAACAAAAAAGTTTCTATAAATATATTAGCAATAAAAAGAGGACCAAGGATAATCTCTGTCCTCTAGTAGACAGGGCCAGTAACATAGTGGCCAAGGATGAGGAAAAGGCTGAGGTACTTAATGCTGTTTTTGCCTCAGTCTTCAGCAGTAGGACCAGTTGTTCCCTGAGTACCCAGACCCCTGAGCTAGAAGACAGGGATGGGGAGCAGAATGAAGCCCCTGTAATCCAAGGGGAGATGGTGAGGGACCTGCTTCAGCACCTGGAGGTACACAAATCTACGGGGCCAGATGGGATCCACCCAAGGGTACTGAAGGAGCTGGTGGAAGTGCTCACCAGGCCACTTTGCATCATTTATGAGTAGTCCTGGATAACCGGGGAGGTCCCAGCTGACTGGAGGTTGGCAAATGTGACACCCATCCACAAGAAGGGCTGAAACGAGGATCCAGGGAACTACAGGCCAGCCAGTCCGACCTTGGTGCCTGGGAAGGTCATGGAACAGGTCATCCTCGGTGCCATTACATGGCACATGCAGGAGAACAGGGTGATCAGGCCCAGTCAGCATGGGTTTGTGAAAGGCAGGTCATGCCTGACAAACCTGATCTCCTTCTATCTTAAGGTGACCCACTTAGCGGATGAGGGAAAAGCTGTGGATGTTATCTGCCTGGATTTTTCCAAAGTTTTGACACCGTTTCCCACAGCATTCTCCTGGAGAAACTGGCTGCTCACGGCCTCAATTCAAAAAATTGGCTGAATGGCTGTGCCCAGAGAGTGGTGGTGAATGGAGTTAAATCCAGTTGGTGTCCGGTCACAAGTGGTGTCCCCCAGGGCTCTGTGCTGGGGCTGGTTCACTTTAATATCTTTACCAATGATCTGGATGAGGGGATTGAATGCACCCTCGGTAAGTTTGCATATGACACTAAACTAGGCAGGTGTGTTGATCTGCTTGAGGGGAGGATGGCTTTGCAGAGGGATCTGGACAGGCTGGACTGATGGGGCGAGGCCAATGGTATGAGGTTCAACAAGGCCAAGTGTCAGGTCCTGCACTTGGGTCACAACAACCTCATGCAGTGCTACAGGACTGGGGCGCAGTAGCTCGAAAGCTGCCCAGCAGAAAATGACCTGGGGGTGTTGGTGGATGGCCTGCTGAATATGAGCTGTCAGTGTGCCCAGGTGGCCAAGAAGGCCAACAGCATCCTGGAATAGTGTGGTGAGCAAGACTAGGGAAGTGACCATCCCCCTGTACATGTCACTGGTGAGGCCCCACCTCGAGTACTGTGTTCAGTTTTGGGCCCCTCACTACAAGAAGGACATTGACATGCTGGACCGTGTCCAGAGAAGGGCTACAAAGCTGGAGAGGGATCTGGAGGACAAGTCTTATGAGGAACGACTGTGGGAACTGGGGTTGTTTAGCCTGGAGAAGAGGAGGCTGAGGGAGGCCTCTCTACAAGTACCTGAAAGGAGGTTGTAGAAAGGTGGGGGTTGACCTCTTCTCCCTGGTGACAAGTGATAGGATGAGAGGAAATGGGTTCAAGTTATGTCAGGGGAGGTTTAGATTGGATATTAGGAAGAAAATTTTCACTGAAAGGGTTATTAAACATTGGAATAAGCTGCCCAGGGAGGTGGTGGATTCACCATCCCTGGAGGTGTTTGAAAAAAGGGTGGATGTGGTACTTGGGGACATGGTTTAGAAGTCATTTTGTCAGGGTAGGTTAACGGTTGGATTTGATCATCTTAAAGGTCCCTTCCAACCTCAGCAATTCTATGATTCTGTGATTCTAAAAGGGTGGTCTTTCCCTGTAACTCTGAGCACCCGCCCCTTACCCCAGCACTTAAAGGCATGGTATTTGCCTGGAATACTTGGTAGGGTTAACAGTTTGCTACACATCTGCTGACGGGCTAAGCAGGTGTTGGTGATTCGCAAAGGCTGTCTTCTCCTCCCCCCCATGCCCCGCATACATACCTCCTCACCCAGTTTGGAGAAGGTAAAAATGACAGATTGCAAGGGGCAAGCTAAGGTAAAAACCAAGCAGACTTGTGGTAGGAAACTGAGGAGAAGACAATCTTTTTGGACAGTTGAGATTACCTAATTGGTACAGGTCTTTGATAATTAAGCCATTCCATCAAGATGGATGGGTTTTGGCTTTATAGAGGACCAATTTTGGATTGGAAAAAGCTGTAAGACCATGTTCACGGACACAGTCTTTCAAAACAGAACTAGAAAAATATTTAGATATAATTTGAGAAGATGCACTACCATCACACATGCAACTATTTTGAGACACATTAATGAAGGACACTTTTGGATAAGATGTAGACATGTAGGCATTATATGCTCAGGGAACATTCTGTCCCGCCTGTGCTCTGAAGATGATTTTCACTTACTGGGATTGTCCCTAGGCCAGGAAAAAACAAAAGTTTTTGGCCTGAAAGTATCAGCTTTAGACTCTATTTGCACTCAGAGAGCTTCGTCAGAGATGTGCATTGTAATATGGTATCAGTCTTATGAAGCTATTTAAATTAAAAAACAAATTAAATGTCAAATGAAAAAATATGAATCACTGGGTAATACACAATATTTGAAATTAAAGTGTCATAAAGTATCATTTGTCTATAAAGGAAACCACTCCTGGTAATAAAATATTTATTATTATTTATTATTATATTTTAAATAATAACTGTATTAATAAAAATTGAGATACGATCCAACAAGCTATTTTAAAAGAAATTGAAAATACTGATGCCATCTGTATACAAATGCAGTGGACTGAAATTTGACTTTGCTACCAAGTGAAGTGAAGAGGCCCAGATTTCCTGGCCTAACAGCAGCATTCCTAATAAAAACATAATAAAATGGACTGAAGCATATATAAGTTCCTGGACTTCTGGAGGCAGTGGCGTAGTTTCACTCCTGGTCCAGTACAGAGTGCTCATAGAGCTGTTCAAAGTAATGACTAAAGCTGAGCATGTTCAAACAGCTGTTCTAGCTACTAGAAATCAGCTGAGCATGTTCACTGCTTCTGCTGGTTGCCAGCAGAAGCTGAGGTAGTTTGGGTGAGTATCTTAAAGCCATCGCACGCACCACTAGTGTCTGGGTAAAACGTTTCATCAATGCCTTGGGTTGTAGAGTAGGTTAAAATGATAAAATGAGTGTGTGTGTCTAAACAGTTAGAAATACAAGCTCATTTTACTTTCAAAAATATTCCACAAAGATGTAATCTAAACAATACACATAGATACTTCATCTAAAGCAATTAACATAAAACCAAGTGCCAAGTTGTGAAAGCTAGAAATCCATATCTTGCTGCTATCATTCCATCATTTATGGCAAAACAATGCTGATACATTGCCCCAACAGCAATACAGTGTCATTAGGAGTTTAAAGACTGAAAATGTTTTCCAGGACGTTGATCTATTTGGGGGTGGGGGGAAGAAAAAAAAAAAGAACATAAAATCTCCCAGTGTTCTGGTGTCAATTTGACTGAGCCAGACAATCCTTCAACTTTTAAGAAGAACAGTTTAGGAACCTTTAATTCTCCTCACCTCTTAGAAATGATGGCGGCCTGCCAAAGAAGAACAGGTTTTGTGCTAAGCCTCTGCTTAGACTATATTCCTCCTACCAGATCTTCCTGCCAGAGGCATCAGTAGGATTTGAAAGCGAGGGCTGTGGGCCACAGATAGAAATTCAATATTTTTTGGGAGAAAAAGATAAGCCCCAGGAGCTCTGTGTTTTACTGCTCTCTTCACTGTGGAGAGTGGCACTTGATGTGATCCTCACTGCTGAGCATGACACAATACATTTCAGAGCTGAAACTATTGGACTGTAGCTAGATTTTGCTTTAGGGTGGAAATAGGTAGTGTTCTAGAATCAAGAAAATACAAAAAATGATGGGGATGTTGAGTCCTCACAAAGCAAATAAACTAAACATAATACAATAGAGCTGGAGGCACGCTGCGCTACCCCCACTTTATGTACACACACACACAAACACACTTTATTTATTTAATTTTGTTTAATATAAAATACAGAGCATTTATTGGCATGCAGAACCTTGTCACTAGTTTGTGAATTGCATTAAGTCATCTCACCTGGGGCTTAGTATTCAACCCTTGTAGGCATGCAAACCAAATATTAAAAAAAAAGGAGAAGAAAAAAAAAAAAAAAGCCTGGAGCCTGTTTATATAATTTAGCATCCCATTCTGAACTTTAAAAATTCATAATCACATAGTACTTTACAGTCAAGTTAATCATATCACATCATATCACTGATAGGTGCAGAAATAAAAACTCCTTAGCGTCTTTTGGGTAATCACAGTCAGTGTGCCACGACTTCGTGATTTCTTTTATAGGAAAGAAACACACCTGCACACAGAAATGCACAGCTCCGAGCAGAAATGCTGCAACTGTATTTGTTGCACTGTAGGTATGCACTGACTAGTTATTTCAAGGCTTTAAAATGTCTATAAATGGGGCTCAACAGACTTGCCAATTGATTCAAGGGAGGGCATTTGTATACATTGAACGATTCTTAGAAGTCTGAGGTTAAAAAACCTCAGAAAAGGGAGGAAATAAAGATTATACGGAAAGTTAAGTCTCTAAGGAAAAAAGCAAGCACAGTAATGTGTTAATGTTACCCACAGAACTGGAGAAAAGACAGATAACTTTAACATATATGGAAGAAAGTGTTATTGAAAAAGCAGTTCTTTTCTCCTAAATGAAGAAGAAGACAAAGTTCACTGTGGCTTAAAAAAAGTAGGGTACGGAGCTCTGTTTCAGAACTCCACAAATATTTGCAAAAATTTTCTGAGGTATTTGCTCAGCTGTCATGATGACTAAAAGGGAAAAATAACAGTCTACAAATATTTGAAGGGAGTAAACACCAATGAGGAAGGAGTATAGCACCATCAGTATAATGACAGTGGTTCTGTGGTTTAAATATAAGTAATGAGATGCTATTAAGACCTGGAAAACGTACATTGACACCTCAGAAAAACTTCCAAACAATGGCATCAAATGCCTTTGGAACAAGAGCCTGGAAAGTGCTCGTCTTTTGGTCAGTTTAAAACTCTCTTCTTTCGTTCTAAGGTTACTCCAAATTGCACAGATCATTTCAGCTGCCAGTCAGTCCACCACCAGGTGAAAAAAAAAAAAAAGAAAACAAAAAAAAGTGACTTAGTGTCACCATTTCTATGTGTAGAAGCTAAAAAGTTTAAAAATTTGTGAAGCTGAGGAGTTAACCCCATGTCCAATCTCTTATATTTTACCTTTTACAACTTCTGTAACTGCATCAAGCTTAAATGTGCAACTGAATCCAAAGTTTCAAAGCAGCATTCTTTGCAGATGAAACATTACCCTCTTTCTTTCAATGCCAGATTTCCATTCTGTTTTAACATTTAATTATGCTAGAAGTTGTTATTTCAAGAAGCTGTGGGTTTGAAACTGCTTTATTTATACAAAAATGATATTTGTCATAATTTTTCAAGAAGGCTATGTGCCCTACTCCTCTGACTAATTTTTCAATAGAGATGTGCCATAGTAACTTTTTCTCCCTGATAAATATTTTTATTAGCTTTGTAAACACACTAAAAAAGTTGTTGAAAATGGCAAAAATCAAACCAATTCTAGTGAATTATAACAAAGCTACACCATGGTAATAGAAAACATCTGCTGGCAATTCGTCACTTTTAGGAAAAGTTTATTGTCTAAAACACTAAGGGCCAAATTCAGAGACCACTGATTTCATAAAAGCCTGACATGCATTTATTTCAAAAAGTCTAGGAATGTAGCTGACACACAGCTTAAGGTATTAGAAATTACTTTAAAAGTTTTTCATTATTGCCTCTATTTAATTTTCTTTTAATGGAGTCAAAAAGATGTCATTGCCTTGGAAAAAGCTGGCCCCCAATTTAATGGCCCCAAGGGGAATCATGGAGATTTCATCTTGTCACAGCTGTAAAATTAAAGTGGAAGAGAAGGCCACCAGCCCCACTTCTGAACTGAGTGGGGTGGAGGGCTGGTGTCCTGGCTTGTCCTGGAATACTCCCAAGCTGGTGGGGGTGGCAGGAGGTTAAAGACAGACATTGTCATTTGGAGATAATTCAGATAGACCATCTGCATAGCTGAGTGGAAAGTTTTTAAACCAGCCCACTGTGTAGGTCCCTAATGGGACTATGGAAAATTCAAGATCCTCAGTTTAGCTTCTCCCAGGTCTGGCAAAGGCTTATTCTGCATTTCAGTTGCAGAAAAGTCACAATTTCATTCTGATTCTGGGAAGTAAATACTGATGCCCGTATATTAAGAAATGAAGGACAAGTAAGTTCTTGAACACCAAATCCTCAGCTCAGCATCCAGCTGTTGACAGTAAAAGAATTTCTATTTGAGGACATCAAGCAATATTTCATGTATATATAGGGTAATCATGCAGCTGTGGACATTCTGACCTGTTGGGTTTGATGCACTTACTGGGTGTTTTTTTGGTCAGGGAAGCACTAACAATTAGGAAGAATCTCCAAGAACTTCCAACTTCACATACGCTTTGTGTCCCATATTCCTAAACACCTGCACCTCTGTTGGAGACAGAATAATTGCATAGACATTTCTTCAGCGTGATTGCAGGACCCCTTTGTACTTTAATTATTTAGGAAATTCATAAGATGTTGTTCATAGGTCATTCTTGATCCTATTTTGATTTGTGACTTCACTACACAGAGATGTGGTGGGTTCGGACCACTTTTGTCTTTAATCTGCCCCAAATGGGGTACAGTTCCTTTTCACTATGAGGCAATTGCTTTACAGCCCTCTTTCTATCCAGCCTTTAGTACTGATTTGGACTGAGCTATAACATACAATAAGTCATCAGCTTGAATTTAAGGCACCCCACTGCCTTCTGAAAGAAGCTCTGGCTTAAAAATGGAAGTTAAAAGACCAGTGAGAGCCCTTCAGCTAAACTCAGAAACACTGTATACATTGTGGTCAAATACTAATTAAACAGTAACTGAAGTACTAATTAAACAGTTACAGCTAGAGGCTTTGACATTCAGTTTCATGTGTCTGTATTTTACTGGCTTCGTCATGGGTGGCAAAAACAAAACTAGCCATAGGATCAGAGATTAAATACCTTTAATTTCACTAGCTTATTGCTTGTTGATTCAGCTGCAATGGTGGCCATTAAAAAGCTACTATTCAGTTGTGGCTAATGCACAGCAGTACCTTGTATCTTAGAGAAACTGTACTGGGAGTGCTTCACATCAGCTCTGTTCATACCAGATATAAGTGATACTGCAGCGAAGAAATGACTTTCAAGGCTGATTCTTAGAGACAGGAGAGAAAGATCTACAAACTTCCATCTAGCCTGAGAAGCAGAAACATCTCACAGATAGTGAAGTATCTGAACTAAGCAGCAGTTGAATCTCTGTGTGCCATCTCTACTTATAAAAGCTGTCATTTCTGCTGGTAGAAGTTTTCATGCGCTGTTTTGGTTTTTTTTTTTGATGGGGTGAGCTCTCTGAGCTTGACCAGTTTCAATGCGAATAGGGTGCTACCCACTACCTTTTCTGTGGTTCATCCCCTGCGTGCACTAGATTCACCACGGATTTCAAGTGAGCTGAGATTTGATGAACCTGGCGTGACTTTCAGGCTGGAAGTGAAAGAAAGCACTGATATTACTGAGGTTTGCATAACAGTTTTCAATGTGAGCTGCTACAAATCCATGAGAACTGCTGTAGAGAATTTCAAGAGACACAAAGAAAACTGCCTAATGAAAAAGAGGCCGTAAACAAAGCCAAGCCAAACAATCATAAAAACTCTGTGCATATTTTGTCTAGATACTTTCTGGTACTGTACATTTCCTGTTTTGACAATCGTTTTAACTGCTACCATACATCAGTCCAAGGATATGACAATGCTACAAAAACCACTACAATATATCACTTTCAAGTAGTTCATTTTACTGAAAAATGCTATTGTATTTTTTCAGATGAAGTCTTCTTCTTTTTAAGAAAATACATTTTCATGTACCATCTTTGTCATGAGCCAAATCCTTCAGTCTTTACTCAGATAAAAATTCCAGTTAACTCTGTGTTAGTTTTGGCTGAAAAGAATGACAAGATTGTTGGCCCGCTGCATGTAAAAATATTGATTTCTACCTTCTGAGTGAGTGGAAGAAAATTAACGGGTGTGGAGTGAGACCTTGATAAAACGTAGGGCAGAAATAAATTCAGTTTGAAACCGAAGATGCACCTACAGTACCTCTGTCATGTCTTATATCCATATCAACATTGCTCTAGAAAGTCGAGTGTTGGCAATTGACTAAAACTCAAGGAAAAACACTACTAAGTATTGACAATGGCCTCAGGAAAACTCTGATCCTTAAGATGGTAACATGCTAAGAAAAACTCATACTGAACAACAAATAAGATGATTAAGAATACAGAGCACACATAAACAATAACAGCATTGAAAAACTGTAAAGCGGGAATTCAGATCTTTCACGTTACACACACAATCTCCAATTTCTAATTAAGAAGCTGAAAAGGAAAATTAATTGGAAAACACAAAAAGGAAGACCAGACACAATATTAGAGTAAATACTACCATAAAGACAACAAATATGAATTGGACTGGAAATGAAAAAAAGAGGTGCTGGGCTACAAAAGCTTTGTGGATAGGCTTCAGGTGGTCTAGTGGAAGTTCTCATGTCCTTTGTGCTTTTATTTTAACTTATTTAAAACAAGATTAAATGGTCTGGAAACTTATGAATATATTTTCACTTCCTATCATTTAATACACTTGCAGTAGGACAAACAAAAGAAAATCTTATAATAAACTCAGAGATGATTATTTAAAATTTAGAATATCAGATCATTACGGAGGCCAATGGAAAAATTAATATTGCCACCTATTGGTGAAACCTGAGAAGGCCAAATAATTCCTAATAATTTGCATATCCCCAAGGAAGGTCTTGGCCTGTGTAAAATGACTGATAGTTATTGTTTTGATTTACCTGACACCAGCTAGTCCAGGGACTACACATAGTAATCTCCGTGAAAAAGTTAGAACTGCCATATTCCTTTCTACTATGGCCAATGACACTGGACACAAAAAGACTCAAACACACCCCCCAAAAAATAAGAAAGAAACAATTGTAACCATCTGTTGGGCTATTGTGCAATATATTTCACAGCAGCACTTCTGTAACAACATTAAATTAAATTAATTAACAATTTAACTCATTGAATAGCGGCAATTGTTTTATATTCAATCTCTTCTCAGCTTAATCTCATTTTTCTTCCACATATCTCCTACCTCAAAAACCTTCCTTTGATATATTTAGTACCATTTTCCCTCCTCTTCTTCTTGCCATTTCTTCCTTGTATTACATCCACTATTTCTATTTTATATTTGGTATCGGTACTTCTGCCATTTGTTCACATTACCATCCATCTACCCAAACATAACCACGTGCACATTCCTCCCCCCGTCATTGCCCTGAACAATCTCTCTGCAAAATGTGCAGTGATTTTATGATAGTCTTTCTTGGAAATTTGCCTTTCTGTTTAATAAAAAACCTAACAGATGAAGTTGTTCTGCTGCTTCTGTTTCCTTCTTTGCTGATACATCTTTTTAGATTGCTTAACCAAGTAGCTATGTCAAGAGATACACTTCGCCTTCTATTTTTGATAAAGTAGCATCTTCAGAAAGTCTCTTCTACACTTCATAGTACATGGGTCAGTACACAGCACTCTACAGGAGTCAGCAAATCCATGGCCTGCCAAGCCCACTTTAAATTCCCACAACCCAGAACAGTGAAGTTTTATCAGTCTTGAGAAATGGGGAAGATTTTCCTTCTCTGCTTTTTCTCCCCCTGCGCACACTAACTTACCATCAAGACAAACAGTACACAGCTATTTCTAAAATGTATTTTTACGTACTCAGATACCTTTATAGGACACCTAATTTTGATTTTGATACATATTTACAAAAGAACTTGCCTGAAATTATTTGGACAAATTTTGTCTTAAAGGCTGCCTCTCTAAAATAGTTTGTCTTTTCAAGCTCCCCTTTCTCTTCCAAAAGCAGAAGGAAATAGAAGTGCCTTACAGAGTACCCTGAAGGTCTAAAAAGATGGTTTTAATAAACTCACAGCTGAAGGCACCGTCAGGGAAACTCTGCTGCCAGTCCTCCCTCTCAGATTTACAAGATATCAGTTCAAGTCCCTCAAATGCCTGCAACTATTGTGAAAGTCTCATGCCATTTTAGTTTTTATAGGTCAAAAACATACCTTAAATTCTACAAGAAAAATCAATAGGCAGGCAGTATAGCCTTGTGAGGACAGCAGCCATCTGCTCCCACCAACACGCAGTTTTTAATGAGAGGACTTTTTTCATTAACTTAGGCTTCTGGATAAACTCATGGACTAGCTCCATAAAAAAACAAAGCCACACTATAACGTGAAATAACATGTAAAAGTGTTGAGCCTTGTAACAAACTTTCTGTATTTCTCAGGACAGGAAAAACCTGAACTCAGATAAGATATTTCAACACAAAGCAATCCAGTCTAACCCAGAGGGGGAGGAGGAGCATGAGGGGCCTTGGTATCCAATGATGGTCAATGAAGAATCACTAATTTATTGTGAAAAATGCATAAATAATTAAATTAAATATTTTTCTCAGGAGCCTGTGTCAATCCAGACTATATACAGGACACCTACATTCCTAACCTGCAGCACAGGGAATAAGGACTTTCAAATTTCTGTGTTCAACAAGCAAATTATCCTCACATGCAGCAACACAAAGTTTTCTTTATCACGTGGTTTCAAGAAACATTAGCAGAATCCACTGTACAAGTTGCTCCAGGTGAAAAGAAAGAACACTGCTACCATGATCCTGCTGATTGTAGGAAAGAAGAAAAAACATCCTCACAGTTTTTGCTAATCTTTTATCATTAATAAAACTCAGACTCGTATCGCTTCATATGTTATCTTGGACATATATGGTGGATAGATTTCTCAGGAAGACTTGTGGTCAGCTTCAGAGTAGCCACAGAGACAGACTAAAATTTTACATTCGTGGTGTGGTCTGGGATGTTCCCTTGAGTGCAATACTATCTTCAAACAAGGTATTTCTTGGCAAAACCTTTTCCTTTCTGTAAAAATAAATGGTTACTTCACAAAGACAAAGTCTTTTTTTTTTTTTTTTTTTTTTTATGAATAGAATAACAGATACAATTTATGGTTATGGTTAAGAAGGCTGGAATGCCATCAAAGTACCTTTTCTACCTGAGGGGTAGTAGTAACCCAGTCTGCTATTGGATCCCTCTCTCACAGGGAGGTGATCCAAAAGGAGCAGCATAATATATTTAATCAGAATTTTGTTATTTAAGATGTAAATGGTAAAGTTATTCCATATTATTTATGTGATATTATTGGGGGGGGCAGTAATGTCTTAAACATTTTGTTTAAATTTTTGTTTTTGACTGTGTGATATCTTGTCAAAAAGGAAGATAAAATAAACACCACTGCAAAACAAAAGCATGAAAAGGGAGATTTTCCTGTATATTTCCAAGTGGTATATAAGGTGGTTCACTTTTTAAGCTATTGCTTTTTTTTGGTTTGTGTTTTTTTGTTTCCATCTTCACTTATTTTGCAGCACCTACCATATAAACCTTGTGGCTGAGGAGGATGGTAATGAAGGCTCTAGTCCTACATTCAGATTCATCCGTTTGGCTGCTCAACATTGCACAGACATTTGTTTGTCAATTCAGACCCTAATTTGGGGGAGAATAGAGACAGGGCCCAGGTAATAAACAGTGAAATTCCATAGAGGTGGAAGACAAGGCAAACGTTTACAGTCACCAGTAAAACATATACCAGTTTCAGACAGGCTAGTTTCAGGTAGGATGTTCTAGTCTTGTGAATGACAATGAAGCCAACAGAGCAGTAGTTTGGGGAAGTAAAACAAGGAAATAGAATATCAAAGCAGACAAATGTAGCAGAGCAAAAAAAGTGTTAGAGAGCTATCCAGTATAAAGAAAAGGTAGATAAACAGGAAGACAGAGATTTATGCAAGTTCTTAATGGCGAGGACAAGAAGCTTTCTCTTCTTTATCCTTCAAAAGGCACACAGTTGCATGGAACCGAAAGCAGAACCTAAGCGAAGCAGAGAGAAAACATAGCAGATAGGCATGAGAAAGCATCTGAGCAAGTTACAAAGCTACTGCAATCTATATTCTGCTTCCCCCAGTTCTCTGTGAACCCTGGCAGAAAGGAACAGAGTGCCAAGAATATTGTTCCAAACCTTGTCTCTCCTCCTAACACGCACTGGGGAGTAACAGTGGAGCTGACCAGTTTGCCGACATATGTCACCTTGAAATCAGATGGAAAGCTTTCCTCTGCAGAAAATATTCTTAAGAGTCTTATTCCTGATCCTTTAAAGCTCCAAAATCAGTATTATATCATAGAGAATAAACTTCATGGGTTTAGTCTGATATTGGCCCTTAAAAAAAGCCCAACCTTGGCTTTGCCAAGTTCTTGCAGATCAACACGAAAAAGGTATAGGCAGGTAGTATTTAGTTGCTGCTATTAGCTGTAGCACTGCTCTTCTGCTAGTTCTTATCGCCAGTGTGCATGTCTGGGTGGGCGAGGGAGGGCGAAGACAAATTTATGTGGATCTAGATGAGATGCTGTCGTCTCTCATGTTTTAAAATTGTCCTAGGATTCAAAACACCTTAGTCTAAAAAGGAAGAACATACTCTCAATTCACTCCTTGCTTCACACCTCAAGGGAGGAAATGGCACCGTGTTTCCAGCAGGCTTAGATCATTGGAGGAATCTTTTGTTGTTGCTGTTCATTGCGAACAAAGCACTGAAGGCCATGTCATTATTAGTTTCCACATTCTTCTCAGCCTCCAAGCTTGAGAGCTTTTATAACACGGGTCTGACGCTTACAGTCTTAAGCCTTAAGAGAGAAGAGCAAAAGCAAACAGAAATGGGACTGAGAGTCTGGAAGGGAAAAACTGTGATTGTCTCTCTCCCTTTTTTACATCTGTCCTTGGCAGCTTTTCACTAGATGATTAAGTAAATAATACACATTGTGTCTAGATGCGAGGTATGTGAAAAGAGGAGGGCACAGCCCATTCTCTATTTATGGTATATATCACGAAGAGTAAATTTACATGAGACTTTTTGATTCAAGCAGCAATTAGTTTCCTCCATTCTTTTTAGATTTATTCAGGTGAGTAGATGAGAAGGGCATAGGGGCCAGCAGTAACAAATGTGTCCAGGAAACTATGCTGACAAAGGAGAGCAACATTTATTGCTTTAAAAGGAGTGTCTCCAGATCCTCAGACACCTAGACTCAGCTTCCTAGGGCTTCAGATTCTGCCCACTTTCTTGTGTTCCTCCCTGTGTCAAATCAGAGAGAGAATTCCCCTCTTTCAAGACAGGGAATGCAGTTTCTGACACCGGTCTTTCTTTCCCGCACATCCTACTGGGAAAAACAGAAAAAGACAAAACAGTTTATTGTATTTAATCACCAGGTGAACTACAATTAATACTTCTTTTTGGAAAAATAGAGGGAGAAAAAGAGACACAATGAAAAAAATCCAATGAACTAATGACAGAACATACCCTACCCTCAAAATACTCTTTGGTCCTGCTGTGTGAGTTAAACTCTGGATTGTTTCCTAATTATTTCAGGAGAGGGAAAAGAACTATCAAAGCAAACTTAATTTGCCTCAACTAGGAGCATATCAATGAATGAATATCTTCCTGATTAAAGGACTAGAGCTGATGTAAAAGATTAGCGTATTTAGCATAAAATCAGCTGTGGCCAGCTCTGGAAATTTCAGTGCTGCAACAGACTGTCTGTCTATCCCGTGTGCACTCAAAGTACATCTTCAGAATTGTTGATGGCACTATTACAGATAGAGGCACCCTGCGTGGTGCAGCTGGTATTGAGTGCCTCACTTTTTAATAGAGGCAGCTAGACAAGACCCCTAGATTACACATCGACCCCTATAACTTGAAACTCTAAGGAGAAAGCTGACCAGACAAGCAGTTATGATGATCTATTCAAAGTGGTTGAATACTCTCCTTTTTTGTGTGGAATAAACGTATGTGAATGAACCTTTGCTGCCAATCCTACACAGTCTGCAACCCCCTCCTACTGTTGTCACCTCCCTTCCTCCCTCCTCTTCCCTCTCTGTACTCCCATTATAAGATAAATGGAGGAGGGGGGAACAAAAAAAATAAATCTTCTCCTTATTCTATTTCAGGTACTTTGAGGGGAAAAATTCAAATACAGGTGAACCAATTGAATGCCGCTATAGGGCTTGTGGATGTGAGTGGGATGCATTTGTCTGCAGAACTTGAGAACTTCACCCATGTTAGTTGCTTGACACAAAGTGGGTTGAGAGGAGTATCCCTGAGAGAGATCAAGTCCACTTCACACTCAGAAAGCCTTTTTTTTTTCCCCTAGCTCTGTTCTCTTAACTCATCCTCTTGTTATACTTCAGTGTATTTTTTTCCTATTTCACCCTGTAGAAGTGACGCTGAATGCAGATGAGCTGTTACTAAATCAATGAAAGAAACTAGCATTACTAGATACTTTTAACTGGTACCAAAGGCACTGGTAATGCTCTTCAGCATGAATTCAGGTATATCAGATTACTTCGAGGACTTTGGTAACTGCCATAACCAGAGCAGATATATTTGTCCTGCTTTATTTGAATATCTGTGACAAAATGTGCAACATTTCAGTTCTTTGGTTTGGGTTTTTTTTTGCATATAATTTCTGCTTTTGAATTGAATTGCTTTCATCGGTATCTTTATTTAATCATAATTAGTAAAAAGTTTCAACTTATTATTTTCCCTAAAAATAAATTCCAAAATAATTATATGTAGAATTAAACAAACAAACAAAAAACCCCAAACCAAACCAAACAAGTGAACACCGCACCCACTTTGCATCTAGTATATAAGAAGGTAAATAAAATCTAAACTCTAAGCAAGGATTACCAGGTCATTACAAAAATGCAGGTATGAATTAGATACATGCATGTTTTAACTAGAACTGGGTTATTCTAATAATAAAATTACTCATTAATCATACATTAAACAAAAATGTCAGCCACAGTATTAAACTACAGAGTCTTTCATCTCTTTGCAAAAAGATTGAAATAAATTAATTAATCCTGCAACATTTCTAACTACAAACAGCGTGTATGCTGGAATGCAAGGCTTAAATCTAGTATTAAGGGAATTTCATAAAATTCTTTTTCCTTTTTGGCCTATTAGTCTTCTTGCCAGTCTAATTATGACATTTAATCTATATGATCATTATTAATCACTGGCCATTATACTTTTCCCTATAAATTCCTATGGCTGGTTCACATTTATGAAAAAAATTCTGAACTTGGCTACAATACACAACTACAACTGCACTTATCTTAGAAAATCTATTTTAAGAACCCAATTATGGGACAATTCAGCAAGAGATTCTACTCATAAATTCAGCAGCCAAAGCCATCAACCCCTATATATCTTATACGGTCCATTGGATGATGGTTAAAAAATAAAGTGATGTCAGGGAGGGTATGACACATTGAACTGAGGACTTAAATCACTTTGGCTCTTCTGCACCTTTGTTGTCTGAACTGAACTTGGATAAGCTGCCTGTTCAGGACTCACAGTCAATTATCACTGATAATTTTTTCAGCTATAAAATGACTGCAATACATATTTCAGTTATTGAAACACTGAACTAAAGTGTCATAATTGCCATCAATAATCATTTTGCCTTGGTAAAGACATCTTTGAACAGTGTGCTGCTGTATTAAATGTTTCAGAATTAAGTTACAACATATTAAATATCACAACAATGTGTATAGATGAAAAGTCAGAATATTTTCCTCAGAAAGTACCTTATTTAAGAGTCAGAGTTATGAAATTTGTCAATGCGTGTGTTTGTGTTGTCTTATTTCCACATCATTAAATACAGGCTGTAACTGTAACTAGGGAACAAAGACTTTTTGTTCAAAATGCACAAGGCATAAGAAATACAGATACACATAGATTTAAAGCTGTTACTTTATTAACCAGAGAGGGATTAGACAGTAAATGGCTGGGTGGTAGAATCCTCCTTTTCCCCTCTCACCCCGAAATATCAAGCTCTCTGTTGGGTCCAGCACAGGGTTAAATGGCATCATCTGATATAAACAATAAATCAGAGCTGGCTCTATTCAGCCTAATCTTCAGGTCTCAGCCCACCTCTGAATCATCTTGGGTTTTTTTTCTGTAAGCAGAGATGAGATGTTTCTTAGTCTGCAAAGACTTATGGTCCCTCTTTCTCTTTATGGGCTAAAAGTTCCACTATCGAAATGTTGAGATTATTAATCATGTTTTCCTCTAAGAGCTGACCCTTTCAGATTTAGTCGGGGCTGGACACTGCTAATAAGTCACAACAGGAATGAATATTTCTTATTTTCAAACAACTCACTCCTTTTTAACTTACAAATAGCGTCCCCTGGAGAAGCTAAAAAAAAAACACCCCAAAAATATTTCTTACTTCAAATGGGTGTAGTGGTTAGACCACCACATCCAGAAATCAAGACCTGACAGTAGGTCAGATTTACAAGTGGAAGGAAAAGGATGGAGTGACAATGTGGCTGTGAGACACTAAAGACCTTAACAGTGAAAGGGAAACAGAAATGTAGCCAGGGAGTCCATTCAAATCTGCTTTGACATAAGAAGCAAAATGAGGTAGAGCAATGCCTACTCTCCCTCAAAATCATATTGTTCCAAGAAGGAAGAAATGCTGAAGGACTTGGAAAAGAAAGCGGGTCTCTTCTCCTCTCTCCTTGGAGACTCTCAGGGGTAAGTTGTCCCCTGTATTTCTGTCCATATAGAAAAAAAAAAAAAAAAGGAAATTAATTTTTCTACTGTTCATTATTTTACATAATTAATATTGCTGAAAAATATAAAAAAGAAAAAAAAAACAACACAACCACATAGTCTCATTATTGTTACTACAGTTTTCAAAGGCGGTTTGGGGATTTTACAGAAACAGAGAAAAACAGTCTCTGCCCCAGAGAACTTACTCATAGTAAAAGAAACAGGACAATTAGAAACATAATCTAAGCATATTAGCAATTTGGAGTCAATGCCAACAATTCATTTCTAGATTAACATTACTTCAAAAAGCATTACTGCCATTTATATAAAATGACAAGTACAGAGAAATGGAGCTCGTAAATTTTAATATTAGAAGAGGCTCACTGTAAAATAATTACATTCACTCTGAAGTCAGATTTTTATAAATGTATCACTCAACTTTTTTGGGGGTAATGTACACTAATTTAGAACAGTTACTAATGAATCAGTTATAACTAATGAATGGCTGCATCAAAACTCCCCAAAAAATCAAAGCATCAATATTTGCTTTCTTATTTTCTTAGTCTCTTCTTTCCCTTAAAAGCCCAAATTCTTTCAGCTCCTGCTTGACACATTCGCATTCACTGTTTAAACACTATAGCTTAACATATTCATACTTAGAAAAATCAGGAGGTTAATAATCATATTACTGTATGCTCAATATGAAGCTTTTTATGACACTTGAAATATTCATGGATCCTTGAATCCACTTCATTTTCTCAGTCTTTTTGTTTCACTTTCTTAAGTTCTCAACTGCTTAATTTAGGAAGAAACTTCAAAGATGCAACTGACATCTTTGAAGAATCATACGGAAACTGAATCTGAATAGCCCTTTTTACAA